>NC_059218.1:42697193-42744693 GCF_020615455.1 Coregonus clupeaformis | reverse complement strand
CCACATCCTGACTGATGGCAGCCCATTCTTGCATAATCAATGCTTGGAGTTTGTTAGAATTTGTGGGTTTTTGTTTGTCCACCCGCCTCTTGAGGATTGACCACAAGTTCTCAATGGGATTAAGGTGTGGGGAGTTTCCTGGCCATGGACCCAAAATGTCGATGTTTTGTTCCCCGAGCCACTTAGTTATCACTTTTGCCTTATGGCAAGGTGCTCCATCATGCTGGAAAAGGCATTGTTCATCACCAAACTGTTCCTGGATGGTTGGGAGAAGTTGTTCTCGGAGGATGTGTTGGTACCATTCTTTATTCATGGCTGTGTTCTTAGGCAAAATTGTGAGTGAGCCCACTCCCTTGGCTGAGAAGCAACCCCACACATGAATGGTCTCAGGATGCTTTACTGTTGGCAAGACACATGACTGATGGTAGCGCTCACCTTGTCTTCTCAGGACAAGCTTTTTCTGGATGCCCCAAACAATCGGAAAGGGGATTCATCAGAGAAAATGACTTTACCCCAGTCCTCAGCAGTCCAATCCCAGTACCTTTTGCAGAATATCAGTCTGTCCCTGATGTTTTTCCTGAAGAGAAGTGGCTTCCTCGCTGCCCTTCTTGACACCAGGCCATCCTCCAAAAGTCTTCGCCTCACTGTGCGTGCAGATGCACTCACACCTGCCTGCTGCCATTCCTGAGCAAGCTCTGCACTGGTGGTGCCCCGATCCCGCAGCTGAATCAACTTTAGGAGACGGTCCTGGCGCTTGCTGGACTTTCTTGGGCGCCCTGAAGCCTTCGTCACAACAATTGAACCTCTCTCCTTGAAGTTCTTGATGATCCAATAAATGGTTGATTTAGGTGCAATCTTACTAGCAGCAATATCCTTGCCTGTGAAGCCCTTCTTGTGCAAAGTAATGATGACGGCACATGTTTCCTTGCAGGTAACCATGGTTAACAGACGAATAACAATGATTTCAAGCACCACCCTCCTTTTAAAGCTTCCAGTCTGTTATTCTAACACAATCAGCATGACAGAGTGATCTCCAGCCTTGTCCTCGTCAAAACACTCTCACCTGTGTTAACGAGAGAATCACTGACATGATGTCAGCTTGTCCTTTTGTGGCAGGGCTTCCAATATGCCAGTCCTTTCCTTTAAAATCCATGAAGAGGAAGTTTCAATATACCAGTCCTTTCCTTTAAAACCCATGAAGAGGGAGTGAACAAGTGCACACTTATGTGTGAAAGAAGACCACATGACAGTATGACAATGCCAACCACACAACCTGTGCAACTTAATTCATATGATTATTTGTTGAACATGAAGAATTTAATTACTGCAACTCTATTTCTCTATACCTGCTTCACACCTCCACCCACTAATTTAGCGTTTAGTAATCGTGCGTTATTTTGTTATGATGAGCATTCCTTTGTAAGAAGTTAATCAGAATTGTATGCCATGCTTTTCCCAAGAACTCTGAAAGGAATCCCGCTGGACTTTCTTTCACATTTCACAGGACTTTCCTCTGGACATGTTCAATAGCACACTAAGCCAAGGTAACCTTTGGTCAACTTCAGGTAACCTTTGGTCAACTTCAGGTAACTTTTTTTTGGTCAACTTAAGGTCAGCTGTGGTGAACCTGTGGTCATTGATCAGAGCGTATGACCGTTCAGAAGACTAGCAATATCTATCTCAGGAGACCGCTGTGTTGACCACTGGACCATGTGTTCTAGAACTCTGAAGGATTCCCGACTTCCGTTGCACTTTCTCTCCAACCTTCGATGTAACCTCCGGTCAACCTCCCGATTAACTGTCAGAGCCTATGACCAGGGTTGGGGGACAATTCTATTTTAAATTCTGGAACATTCTGGTACGCACCAAAACATACAACACTTCTCATGGAGAGTGCCTTCTCAGGTATAGCAATACAATGTACAGAACTTTCTCATTGTCCCTCTCTCTCCCTCATTCTCTATCTCTCTTTCCTTAATCTGACCTCGACCTACTTCCTGTCTCTGTGCTTACTGTGTAATGCCACAGTCACGTGCTAGTCGGACCTAGGAAACTCCGAAATGTCTGACTTGCTAACTCGTTATAAAAATATGTTCCAGAGTTTCCCACTTGGGGAAGTATCAGAATCAACCAATAGGAAGCTCTACGCAAATAACTTGCATTCATTTTAACTCGGAGATCCCCAGTTCCGACTAGCATGCGAACACGGCAAAAGTGGGCGCGTTCGAGAGCACCAAAAACCGTGACCTTGACCCTCCTGGCTGCGATGGGGTCAACAGAGGATCCAACCACCAATGGCACCTTTTTAAACTTGACTACCAAGAAATAATTTTGTATCTGTGAATGGTATGTCTTTTTAAATGATTGATTGTGGAATAAATGAATATATAATTTTTTCAATTTACCTAACCTTATCAGGATTTATTTTTTTAATCAGGCGGAGAGATTGGATCATTAATCTTCCTCTTGTATTATTTGTATTCATTCTGCCATTCAGTCATTTAGGCAAAGAAAATGGCCTGGCTGACGGACTACATAGATGTTTCATATCACTTTTTTTCTAAGGAAAACTAGTCAGTATTTTAGCAGCTTACTGTAAGGCCTACTGTACATGTAGATATTTAGTTATTTATAGTTGATATTACTACGACCCCTAAAGGACAGTCAGGGATACACTACAAGACATGGACACAAACTCTCTCTCTTCCCCTCGCTTTCACTCTCTGTCTGTCTCTCTGTCTCTGTCTCTCTCTGTCTCTCTCTGTCTCTCTCTCTCTCTCTCTCTCTCTCTCTCTCTCTGTCTCTCTGTCTCTCTGTCTCTCTGTCTCTCTGTCTCTCTGTCTCTCTCTCTCTGTCTCTCTCTCTCTCTCTGTCTCTCTCTCTCTCTGTGTGTCTCTCTCTCTCTGTGTGTCTCTCTGTCTGTGTCTCTCTCTCTGTCTCTCTCTGCCTTGCTCGCACACACAACTAGACTGCATATCTAGAGGGTTCCACTCCTGACCCGTACCTGTTCTGTAAGAGATACAATCACATTACTGCATTCAGAAAGGATTCACACCCCATTTACTTTTTCCATTGAGATTTTTTTTTGTCACTGCCCTACAGACAACATCCCATAATGTCAAAGTGGAATTATGGTTTTTATATACACCACTGGTCAAAAGTTTTAGAACACCTACTCATTCAAGGGTTTTTCTTTATTTTTACTATTTTCTACATTGTAGAATAATAGTGAAGACATCAAAACTATGAAATAACAGATATGGAATCATGTAGTAACCAAACAAGTGTTAAACAAATCAAAATATATTTTATATTTGAGATTCTTCAAATAGCCACCCTTTGCCTTGATGACAGCTTTGCACCTCTCTTGGCATTCTCTCAACCAGTTTCATGAGGTAGTCACCTGGAATGCATTTCAATTAACAGGTGTGCCTTGTTAAAAGTTAATTTGTGGAATTTCTTTGCTTCTTAATGCGTTTGAGCCAATCAGTTGTGTTGTGACAAGGTAGGGGTGGTATACAGAAGATATCCCTATTTGGTAAAAGACCAAGTCCATATTATAGCAAGAACAGCTTAAATAAGCAAAGGGAAACGACAGTCCACCATTACGACATGAAGGTCAGTCAATACGGAAAATGTCAAGAACTTTGAACATTTCTTCAAGTGCAGTCGCAAAAACCATCAAGCGCTATGATGAAACTGGCTCTCATGAGGACCTCCACAGGAAAGAAAGACCCCGAGTTACATCTGCTGCAGAGAATAAGTTCATTAGAGTTAACACCCTCAGAAATTCTAGCCCAAATAAATGCTTCACAGAGTTCAAGTAACAGATACATCTCAACATCAACTGTTCAGAGGAGACTATGTGAATCAGGCCTTCATGGTCGAATTGCTGCAAAGAAACCACTACTAAAGGACACCAATAAGAAGAGACTTGCTTGGCCAAGAAACACGAGCAATGGACATTTGACCGGTGGAAATGTGTCCTTTGGTCTGGAGTCCAAATTTGAGATTTTTGGTTCCAACCACCTTGTCTTTGTGAGACGTGGTGTGGGTGAACGGATGATCTCCGCATGTGTGTTTCCCACTGTAAAGCATGGAGGAGGAGGTGTTATGGTGTGGGGGTGCTTTGCTGGTGATACTGGCTGTGATTTATTTAGAATTCAAGGCACACTTAACCAGCATGGCTACCACAGCATTCTAAAGCGATACGCCATCCCATCTGGTTTGGGCTTAGTGGGACTATCATTTGTTTTTCAACAGGACAATGACCCAACACACCTCCAGGCTGTGTAAGGGCTATTTTACCAAGAAGGAACGTGATTGAGTGCTGCATCAGATGACCTGGCCTCCACAATACCCCGACCTCAACCAAATTGAGATGGTTTGGGATGAGTCGGACCGCAGATTGAAGGAAAAGTAGCCAACAGTGCTCAGCATGCCAAGAGTGTGCAAAGCTGTCATGAAGGCAAAGGGTGGCTACTTTGAAGAAACTCAAATATAAAATATATTTTAATTTGTTTAACACTTTTTTGGTTACTACATGATTCCATGCGTGTTATTTCATAGTTTTGATGTCTTCACTATTATTCTAAAATGTAGAAAATAGTAAAAATAAAGAAAAACCCTTGAATGAGTGGGTGTTCTAAAACTTTTGACTGGTAGTGTATATTTTTCAAATAAATAAAAAATGAAAATCTGAAATGTATTGAGTCAATAAGTATTCAACCCCTTTGTTATAGCAAGCCATAATAATAATAGCAATATTAATAATGATAGCAATAATAGGGTTTAATATGATTTTTGAATGACATCTCTGTACCCAACACATACAATTATCTTTTCCAATGCCTCACAAAGAAGGGCACCTATTGGTAAATGTTTTTTTATTTTTTAAGCAGACATTGATTATCCCTTTGAGCATGGTGAAGTTATTAATTACACTTTGGATGGTGTATCAATACTTCCTAACTCAGTTGCCGGAGAGGAAGGAAACTGCTCAGGGATTTCGCCATAAGGCCAATGGTGACTTTAAAACAGTTACAGAGTTTTAAAACTGATATAAAACTGACGATGGATCAACAACATTGTAGTTACTCCACAATACTAACCTAATTGACAGAGTGAAAAGAAGGAAGCTTGTACAGAGTAAAAATATTCAAAAACATGCATCCTGTTTGCAATAAGGCACTGAAGTAAAACTGCAAAAAATGTGGTAAAGAAATTAACTTTATGTCCTGAATACAAAGCGTTATGTTTGGGGCAAAACTAACACAACACATCACTGAGTACCACTCTCCATATTTTCAAGCATGGTGGTGGCTGCAGCATGTTATGGGTATGCTTGTCAACGGCAAGGACTAGGGAGTTTTTTGGGGGGATAAAAATAAATGGAATAGAGCTAAGCACAGGCAACATCCTAGAAATATTAGAGGAAAACCTGGTTCAGTCTGCTTTCCAACAGACACTAGGAGATATTCACTTTTCAGCAGGACAATAACCTAAAACACAAGGCCAAATCAACACTTGAGTTGCTTACCAAGAAGACGGTGAATGTGGCCGAGTTACAGTTTTGACTTAAATCTGCTTGAAAATACACTGCTCAAAAAAATAAAGGGAACACTAAAATAACACATCCTAGATCTGAATGAATGAAATAATCTTATTAAATACTTTTTTCTTTACATAGTTGAATGTGCTGACAACAAAATCACACAAAAATGATCAATGGAAATCAAATTTATCAACCCATGGAGGTCTGGATTTGGAGTCACCCTCAAAATTAAAGTGGAAAACCACACTACAGGCTGATCCAACTTTGATGTAATGTCCTTAAAACAAGTCAAAATGAGGCTCAATAGTGTGTGGCCTCCACGTGCCTGTATGACCTCCCTACAACGCCTGGGCATGCTCCTGATGAGGTGGCGGATGGTATCCTGAGGGATCTCCTCCCAGACCTGGACTAAAGCATCCACCAACTCCTGGACAGTCTGTGGTGCAACGTGGCGTTGGTGGATGGAGCGAGACATGATGTCCCAGATGGCTCAATTGGATTCAGGTCTGGGGAACGGGCGGTCCATAGCATCAATGCCTTCCTCTTGCAGGAACTGCTGACACACTCCAGCCACATGAGGTCTAGCATTGTCTTGCATTAGGAGGAACCCAGGGCCAACCGCACCAGCATATGGTCTCACAAGGGGTCTGAGGATCTCATCTCGGTACCTAATGGCAGTCAGGCTACCTCTGGCGAGCACATGGAGGGCTGTGCGGCCCCCAAAGAAATGCCACCCCACACCATGACTGACCCACCGCCAAACCGGTCATGCTGGAGGATGTTGCAGGCCTCAGAACGTTCTCCAGGGCGTCTCCAGACTCTGTCACGTCTGTCACGTGCTCAGTGTGAACCTGCTTTCATCTGTGAAGAGCACAGGGCGCCAGTGGCGAATTTGCCAATCTTGGTGTTCTCTGGCAAATGCCAAACGTCCTGCACGGTGTTGGGCTGTAAGCACAACCCCCACCTGTGGACGTCGGGCCCTCATACCACCCTCATGGAGTCTGTTTCTGACCGTTTGAGCAGACACATGCACATTTGTGGCCTGCTGGAGGTCATTTTGCAGGGCTCTGGCAGTGCTCCTCCTGCTCCTCCTTGCACAAAGGCGGAGGTAGCAGTCCTGCTGCTGGGTTGTTGCCCTCCTACGGCCTCCTCCACGTCTCCTGATGTACTGGCCTGTCTCCTGGTAGCGCCTCCATGCTCTGGACACTACGCTGACAGACACAGCAAACCTTCTTGAAAACAACAACAACACAGAGTTACATATGGGGTAAACAAAACGTACAGTCAATAACACAATAGAAAATCTATATACAGTGTGTGCAAATGTAGTAAGTTATGGAGGTAAGGCAATAAATAGGCCATAGTGCCAAATAATTACAATTTAGTATTAACGCTGTGCAGAAGATTGTGCAAATAGAGATACTGGGGTGCAAATGAGCAAAATAAATAACAATATGGGGATGAGGTAGTTGGGTGGGCTAATTACAGATGGGATGCGTACAGGTGCAGTGATCGGTAAGCTGCTCTGACAACTGATGCTTAAAGATAGTGAGGGAGATAAGAGTCTCCAGCTTCAGAGATTTTTGCAGTTCGTTCCAGTCATTGGAACGAACAAATCTAAAAAGATTTGGCATGGGTCCTCAGATCCTCAAAAAATTCTACAGCTGCACCATCGAGAGCATCCTGACTGGTTGCATCACCGCCTGGTATGGCAACTGCTTGGCCTCTGACCGCAAGGCACTACAGAGGGTAGTGCGTACGGCCCAGTACATCACTGGGGCAAAGCTCCCTGCCATCCAAGACCTCTATACCAGGCGGTGTCAGAGGAAGGCCCTCAAAATTGTCAAAGACTCCAGCCACCCTAGTCATAGACTGTTCTCTCTGCTACCGCACGGCAAGCGGTACCGGAGTGCCAAGTCTAGGTCCAAAAGACTTCTCAACAGCTTCTACCCACAAGCCATAAGACTCCTGAACAGCTAATCATGGCTACCCGGACTATTTGCACTGCCCCCCACCCCATCCTTTTTACGCTGCTGCTACTCTGTTAAGTATTTATGCATAGTCACTTTAACTCTACCCACATGTACATATTACCTCAACTACCTCAACTAGCCGGTGCCCCCGCACATTGACTCTGCACCGTTACCCCCCTGTATATATAGCCTCCCTACTGTCACTTTATTTTACTTCTGCTCTTTGTTTTTCTCAACACTTTTTTTTGTTGTTGTTGTTTTATTCTTACTTTTTTTGTTTAAAATAAACGCACTGTTGGTTAAGGGCTGTAAGTAAGCATTTCACTGTAATGTCTGCACTTGTTGTATTCGGCGCATGTGACCAATAAAATTTGATTTGATTTGATTTGATTTGATTTGATTGGCAGCAGAGAACTGGAAGGAATGGCGGCCAAAGGAGGTGTTGGCTTTGGGGATGACCAGTGAGATATACCTGCTGGAACGCATACTACGGGTGGGTGTTGCTATGGTGACCAACGAGCTAAGATAAGGCGGGGACCTGGAGCCAGTGGGTTTGGCGACGAATATGTAGTGAGGGCCAGCCAACGAGAGCGTACAGGTCACAATGGTGGGTAGTATATGGGGCTTTGGTGACAAAACGGATGGCACTGTGATAGACTACATCCAATTTGCTGAGTAGAGTGTTGGAAGCTATTTTGTAAATGACATCGCCGAAGTCAAGGATCGGTAGGATAGTCAGTTTTACGACATGTTTAGCAGCATGAGTGAAGGAGGCTTTGTTGCGAAATAGGAAGCAGATTCTAGATTTAACTTTGGATTGGAGATGCTTAATCTGTGTCTGGAAGGAGAGTTTACGGTCTAACCAGACACCTAGGTATTTGTAGTTGTCCACATATTCTAAGTCAGACCCGCTGAGAGTAATGATTCTAGTCGGGCGGGCGGGTGCAAGCAGCGTTCGATTGAAGAGCATGCATTTAGTTTTACGAGCGTTTTAAGAGCAGTTGGAGGCCACGGAAGGAGTGTTGTATGGCATTGAAGCTCGTATGGAGGACCAGATGTATACAAAATGGTGTCATCTGCGAAGAGGTGGATCTGAGAGTCACCAGCAGGAAGAGCGACATCATTGATATACACAGAGAATAGAGTCGGCCCGAGAATTGAACCCTGTGGCACCCCCATAGAGACTGCCAGAGGTCCAGACAACAGGCCCTCCGATTTAACACATTGAACTCTATCTGAGAAGTAGTTGGTGAACCAGGCGAGACAGTCATTTGAGAAACCAAGGCTATTTAGTCTGCCAATAAGAATGCGGCATGGGCAAGTTGCAGTGGAGGGTGCAGAGCTGGTGGAATGTCCAGTTTGCATGAGTAGATCCTCAAAGAAGCCTCCCCCTAACCTGGGTCTGAATCTCATAGTCACAGCTAGGTAGTCAGAGAGCTTTCCGGAAGCTCCTTGAAGACAAACAGGACAGGAGAGATCCTCCTCTGGGAGAGACGATATGGAAGCCATTTTGGGATGGCTCCGGAATGGCTTCTGAGGAGAAAGGTAATGTAACATCTAATCAAAGTCACAGGATCTAGGCCCATTTAAGGGAAAAAGTCTGAGACAGATATAAAAAGCAATAAAACGTTTATTAAACAAATCAGGTTTAGCTTTGCTTGTTGTTGGAGACAGAATAACCGTAACTGTAGCGGGTGATGTTGGACGGAGTCAGACGCAGGAGAGGAAATCACGGAATAAACGGTTTAATCAATAAACAGAGGTACGCAGCAATGCGTGACATACACCAGTGTGGACAAACGGCCCACTGGGGAAGACAAGGCACACGGGTGAATATCCCGGCGATACACAATAGAATCCAGCTCCACCGAGCTATAATCTTCTCTACAATAAACAATCACACATAAAGACAAGGGAGGCAGAGGGAACACTTATACAGGTACTGATGAGGGGATATGAACCAGGTGTGTGTAATAAACAAGACAAAACAAATGGAATGAAGATATGAGGAGCGGCAGTGGCTAGAAGGCCGGTGACGACGAACGCCGAAGCCCGAACAAGGAGAGGAGACAGCTTCGGAGAAAGTTGTGACAGTACAACCCCCCCCACCCCCTCTGGATAAGTCTGCTAAATGACTAAAATGTATAAAGCTTAACAAGTATTAACGGGCCCCGTGTAGCTCAGTCGGTAGAGCATGGCGCTTGCAACGCCAGGGTTGTGGGTTCGATTCCCATGGGGGGCCAGTATCAAAAAGTATGAAAATGTATGCACTCACTAACTGGATAAGAGCGTCTGCTAAATGACTAAAATGTAAATTGTATTACAAGGCATTATTCCAAGCGTATAGATCCTGAGGTTAATTTACAGGACAAAGCATGAACAAAGAGATACTTACTAGGCCAGAGGCCTAGGAAATTAGAATTGATCATACAACCTTCCTCCATGGACTGGATACAGGATATGAGAGACAACAAAGGCTTTTCATTCCATTTATAACATCTAAAAGGTGTAACCTTTCAACCCAAAACCAACCACCATTGACCAATGAAACGATACCAAGTTTGCGGTTAACCTAAACACTCCCAGGCCCAATCTCCACAGGGTGTCACGGCATCTAAAGGCTTGTGTGGAGGATGACACCAATGTAAATAAGACAGAGTTCCTTAGAAGACAATAAAACTCCTTTGCATAATAAAGTAATTCAGAGTTCACCCTGTACAGATACAAGTTACCACAGAGATCATACAGTACATCCATGTAGGTGGCATCAGAGTTATCCTCAGTGAACAAGTTTCAGATAGATACCAGAAACGGATACTATGGCATCATTCTGTCACAACAGTAATTCCTCTGGATACTGTAACAGAGAAATACACACGTTGTCCCCTCAGAGGGGGAGGGGCTGACTAGCCTTTGGGCGTTGTCCCCTCAGAGGGGGAGGGGCTGACTAGCCTTTGGGCGTTGTCCCCTCAGAGGGGGAGGGGCTGACTAGCCTTTGGGCGTTGTCCCCTCAGAGGGGGAGGGGCTGACTAGCCTTTGGGCGTTGTCCCCTCAGAGGGGGAGGGGCTGACTAGCCTTTGGGGCGTTGTCCCCTCAGAGGGGAGGGGCTGACTAGCCTTTGGGCGTTGTCCCCTCAGAGGGGGAGGGGCTGACTAGCCTTTGGGCGTTGTCCCCTCAGAGGGGGAGGGGCTGACTAGCCTTTGGGCGTTGTCCCCTCAGAGGGGGAGGGGCTGACTAGCCTTTGGGCGTTGTCCCCTCAGAGGGGAGGGGCTGACTAGCCTTTGGGCGTTGTCCCCTCAGAGGGGGAGGGGCTGACTAGCCTTTGGGCGTTGTCCCCTCAGAGGGGGAGGGGCTGACTAGCCTTTGGGCGTTGTCCTTTGTGCTTTCTATGTGTTCCTGGACCATTGGTCATGCAGCTCCAGGTGTCAGAGAGCATCAATTAGGGCGGAGCCTACACGTTTTGGGAATATTTGCATTCTGTACAGGCTTCCTTATTTTCACTCTGTCGTTTAGGTTAGTATTGTGGAGTAACTACAATGTTGTTGGTCCATTCCTCAGTTTTCTCCTGTCACAGCCATTAAACTCTGTAAATTTTTTACAGTCATCATTGGCGTCATGGTGTAATCCCAGAGCGGTTTCCTTCCTCTCCGGCAACTGAGTTTGGAAGGACGCCTGTATCTTTGTAGTGATTGGGTGTATTGATACACCATCCAAAGTGTAATTAATAACTTCACCATGCTCAAAGGGATATTCAATGTCTGTTTTTTGTTTGTACCCATCTACCAATCGGTGCCCTTCTTTGCGAGGCGTTGGAAAACCTTCCTGGTCTTTGAGGTTGAATCAGTGTTTGAAATTCACTGCTCGACTGAGGGACATTACAGATACTTGTATGTGTGGATCTGATCTATAGGAGGATCTATAGGAGGGTCTGATCTACAGGAGGGTCTGATCTACAGGAGGGTCTGATCTATAGGAGGGTCTGATCTATAGGAGGATCTGATCTATAGGAGGGTCTGATCTACATGAGGTTCTGATCTACAGGAGGGTCTGATCTACAGGAGGGTCTGATCTATAGGAGGGTCTGATCTATAGGAGGGTCTGATCTATAGGAGGATCTGATCTATAGGAGGGTCTGATCTACATGAGGTTCTGATCTACAGGAGGGTCTGATCTACAGGAGGGTCTGATCTACAGGAGGGTCTGATCTATAGGAGGATCTGATCTATAGGAGGGTCTGATCTATAGGAGGGTCTGATCTACATGAGGTTCTGATCTACAGGAGGATCTACAGGAGGATCTACAGGAGGGTCTGATCTATAGGAGGGTCTGATCTACAGGAGGGTCTGATCTACAGGAGGGTCTGATCTACAGGAGTATCTGATCTACATGAGGATTTGATCTACAGGAGGGTCTGATCTACAGGAGGGTCTGATCTACAGGAGGATCTGATCTACAGGAGGGTCTGATCTACAGGAGGGTCTGATCTACAGGAGGGTCTGATCTACAGGAGGGTCTGATCTACAGGGGGGTCTGCTCTACAGGAGGGTCTGATCTACAGGAGGGTCTGATCTACAGGAGGGTCTGATCTACAGGAGGGTCTGATCTACAGGAGGATCTATAGGAGGGTCTATAGGATGATATGATCTAGGGCCGTCCCTGTGGGGAGTGACTATGAATCAGGAGTTTTTATTCTATAAGGAAGCCTAACTTTTCACAGGCTGTGGAAACTTCCAGAAGCTACCAGAAGATGGCAGCACTCCCTAAAGAAATGTACCACCCTCTATGGTAGGGGTATATGTAGGTGGTTGTGTACTCACCTCCTTAGGGGTCTGTGCACTACCTTTAACCAGAGCCTTATGGTATATAGTACACTATATAGGGAATAGGGTGCCATTTGGGATGAATAGTAACATGTTCGTGACTAAGATCAGTCATGTTCAAGTGACGTTCTCAGTTTCATTCATCAGACAACACTCTTATCTGTCTTCATGGAGAGAGAAACAGGGGGGGAGACAGAGGGAGAGAGAGGGAGACAGAGGGAGAAACAGGGGGGAGACAGGGAGAGGTGGAGACAGAGAGAGAGAGACAGAGAGACACAGAGAGAGAGAGAGAGCGAAAGAGAGAGAGAGAGACAGAGACAGAGACACAGAGAGAGACCATTCTGTCCTGTAGTGAGGTATATTAGCTGAGAGGACACTGAGAGGTGGAGAACATAGTGGATGGACTGGAGTGACTGTAGGAGACATAGTGGATGGACTGGAGTGACTGTAGGAGACATAGTGGATGGACTGGAGTGACTGTAGGAGACATAGTGGATGGACTGGAGTGACTGTAGGAGACATAGTGGATGGACTGGAGTGACTGTAGGAGACATAGTGGATGGACTGGAGTGACTGTAGGAGACATAGTGGATGGACTGGAGTGACTGTAGGAGACATAGTGGATGGACTGGAGTGACTGTAGGAGACAGTGGATGGACTGGAGTGACTGTAGGAGACATAGTGGATGGACTGGAGTGACTGTAGGAGACATAGTGGATGGACTGGAGTGACTGTAGGAGACATAGTGGATGGACTGGAGTGACTGTAGGAGACACAGTGGATGGACTGGAGTGACTGTAGGAGACACAGTGGATGGACTGGAGTGACTGTAGGAGACACAGTGGATGGACTGGAGTGACTGTAGGAGACACAGTGGATGGACTGGAGTGACTGTAGGAGACAGTGGATGGACTGGAGTGACTGTAGGAGACACAGTGGATGGACTGGAGTGACTGTAGGAGACACAGTGGATGGACTGGAGTGACTGTAGGAGACATAGTGGATGGACTGGAGTGACTGTAAGATACATAGTGGATGGACTGGAGTGACTGTAGGAGACATAGTGGATGGACTGGAGTGACTGTAGGAGACATAGTGGATGGACTGGAGTGACTGTAGGAGACATAGTGGATGGACTGGAGTGACTGTAGGAGACATAGTGGATGGACTGGAGTGACTGTAGGAGACAGTGGATGGACTGGAGTGACTGTAGGAGACATAGTGGATGGACTGGAGTGACTGTAGGAGACATAGTGGATGGACTGGAGTGACTGTAGGAGACATAGTGGATGGACTGGAGTGACTGTAGGAGACACAGTGGATGGACTGGAGTGACTGTAGGAGACACAGTGGATGGACTGGAGTGACTGTAGGAGACACAGTGGATGGACTGGAGTGACTGTAGGAGACAGTGGATGGACTGGAGTGACTGTAGGAGACACAGTGGATGGACTGGAGTGACTGTAGGAGACACAGTGGATGGACTGGAGTGACTGTAGGAAACATAGTGGATGGACTGGAGTGACTGTAGGAGACATAGTGGATGGACTGGAGTGACTGTAAGAGACATAGTGGATGGACTGGAGTGACTGTAGGAGACATAGTGGATGGACTGGAGTGACTGTAGGAGACAGTGGATGGACTGGAGTGACTGTAGGAGACATAGTGGAGCCCCCATAGGGCTCTGGTCAAAAGTAGTGCACTATATAGGGAATAGGGTGCCATTTGGGACGCAGTCTTGGGTCACGTTCCCTTGCTCAGACGTTGCATGCATCAACCAATGGTTGCGTGCCACATCATCGACTGTGTCATCAACTGACAGATTGCTATAACGTATGATCTGGTTAGCTGATACGTAAAATATCTGTACAGGCGTTGTAAGATCTGCCAGAGGAACATGCCCAAACATTTTTTTTTACCCAGAGTTCCCCAGGCAGGTGTGGCCATCCTATTGGAGCAGAGAAAGTCAGATGGTCAGGTGTGGCCATCCTATTGGAGCAGGAGAGGTCAGATGGTCAGGTGTGGCCATCCTATTGGAGCAGAGAAGGTCAGATGGTCAGGTGTGGCCATCCTATTGGAGCAGAGAAGGTCAGATGGTCAGGTGTGGCCATCCTATTGGAGCAGGAGAGGTCAGATGGTCAGGTGTGGCCATCCTATTGGAGCAGGAGAGGTCAGATGGTCAGGTGTGGCCATCCTATTGGCGCAGAGAAGGTCAGATAGTCAGGTGTGGCCATCCTTTTGGAGCAGGAGAGGTCAGATGGTCAGGTGTGGCCATCCTATTGGAGCAGGAGAGGTCAGATGGTCAGGTGTGGCCATCCTATTGGAGCAGGAGAGGTCAGATGGTCAGGTGTGGCCATCCTATTGGCGCAGAGAAGGTCAGATAGTCAGGTGTGGCCATCCTTTTGGAGCAGGAGAGGTCAGATGGTCAGGTGTGGCCATCCTATTGGAGCAGGAGAGGTCAGATGGTCAGGTGTGGCCATCCTATTGGAGCAGGAGAGGTCAGATGGTCAGGTGTGGCCATCCTATTGGAGCAGAGAAGGTCAGATGGTCAGGTGTGGCCATCCTTTTGGAGCAGGAGAGGTCAGATGGTCAGGTGTGGCCATCCTATTGCAGCAGGGGAGGTCAGATTGGTAGAATGCCAATATCAGATTGGTAATCCACCACCTACTTCATGCTGGATTAGATATAAAAACGCCCCAGGTTTTGATTCAGAATTATGGGGTCAGGGGATTAGAGGCAAACACCATTATTACATTGGCCCTTGCCCAATCCTGGAATTAATCTGAATACCAAAAAATCCTAATCTTTCATTACATGGTGAGATTAAGGAAGGAGAAGCCTGGGTTGAATTTGTCTGTGGTGTGCGAGCACAAGCAAGGAAGCTAGCACGTACACACACATACCTCTGAGGATCGGCTCTGGGATATTATGTAGTCACAGGGTGGAAATGTTACTGGGGAGATCTGATGGTATCTCTGAGATAATACATGGTATGTTTATGATTGGAGTTTGCAGTAATTTTCTTTGAAAAAAGTGTGTTAATTGATCTCTAAATTCAGAGTAATGATAATTCCCTATCTATATTTTTTAGTCATTTAGCAAACGTTCTTATCCAGAGCGACTTTACAGGAGCAATTAGGGTTAAGTGCCTTGCTAAAGGGCACATCTCTCTCTCTCTCTCTCTCTCTCTCTCTCTCTCTCTCTCTCTCTCTCTCTCTCTCTCTCTCTCTCTCTCTCTCTCTCTCTCTCTCTCTCTCTCTCTCTCTCTCTCTCTGTCTTTACCTCTTTCTTTCTCGCTGTCTATCTAACAGTAAACATTACACTCAGAAGTTCCAAAAGAATACAGACATTTCAAATGTCATTTTGTATATATACAGTTTTGTAACAATGTGCAAATAGTTAATGTACAAAAGGGAAAATAAATATAAATATGGGTTGTATTTACAATGGTGTTTGTTCTTCACTGGTTGCCCTTTTCTTATGGCAACAGGTCACAAATCTTGCTGCTGTGATGGCACACTGTGGTATTTCACCCAGTAGAAAAGGGAGTTTATCAAAATTGGGTTTGTTTTCGAATTCTTTGTGGGTCTGTGTAATCTGAGGGAAATATGTGTCTCTAATATGGTCATACATTTGGCAGGAGGTTAGGAAGTGCAGCTCAGTTGCCATCTCATTTTGTGGGCAGTGTGCACATAGCCTGTCTTCTCTTGAGAGCCAGGTCTGCTTACGGCAGCCTTTCTCAATAGCAAGGCTATGCTCACTGAGTCTGTATATAGTCAAAGCGTTTCTTAAGTTTGGGTCAGTCACAGTGGCCAGGTATTCTGTCACTGTGTACTCTCTGTTTAGGGCCAAATAGCATTCTAGTTTGCTCTGTTTTTTACTTTCCAATGTGTCAAGTAATTCTCTTTTTGTTTTCTCATGATTTGGTTGGGTCTAATTGTGTTGTTGTCCTGGGGCTCTGTGGGGTCTGTTTGTGTTTGTCTCTCTCTCTCTCTCTCTCTCTCTCTCTCTCTCTCTCTGTTCCTCCCCTCTCTCTTCCTCCCCCTCTCTGTTCCTCCCTCTCTCGTCCCCCCCCCTCTCTTCCTCCCCCCCTCTCTCTTCCTCCCCTCTCTCTTCCCCCCCTCTCTCTTCCCCCCCTCTCTCTTCCTCTCTCTCTCTCTTCCTCTCCCTATATCTTCCTCTCCCTATATCTTCCTCCCCTCTCTCTTCCTCCCCCTCTCTCTTCCTCCCCTCTCTCTTCCTCCCCCCCACTTCCTCCCCCCCTCTCTTCCTCCGCCTCTCTCTTCCTCCCCCTCTCTCTTCCTCCCCCTCTGTTCCTCCCTCTCTCTTCCTCCCCTCTCTCTTCCCCCCCTCTCTCTTCCTCCCCCTCTCTCTTCCTCCCCTCTCTCTCTTCCTCCCTCTCTCTTCCTCCCTCCCTCTCTCTTCCTCCGTCTCTCTTCCTCCCTCTCTCTTCCTCCCCTCTCTCTTCCTCATCCCTCTCTCTTCCTCCCCCTCTCTCTTCCTCATCCCTCTCTCTTCCTCCCCTCTCTCTTCCTCCCCTCTCTCTTCCTCCCTCTCTCTTCCTCATCCCTCTCTCTTCCTCCCCTCTCTCTTCCTCATCCCTCTCTCTTCATCCCCCTCTCTCTTCCTCATCCCTCTCTCTTCCTCCCCCTCTCTCTTCCTCATCCCTCTCTCTGTAGTATATGTAGTATAGGCTATAGTACTGTATATATTATAGGATATAGTACTGTAGGTAGTGTAATCTATAGTACTGTATGTAGTGTAATCTATAGTAATGTATGCAGTATAAGTTATAGTACTGTAGTATAGGTTATAGTACTGTATGCAGTATAGGTTATAGTACTGTATGCAGTATAGGTTATAGTACTGTATGTAGTATAAGTTATAGTACTGTAGTATAGGTTATAGAACTGTATGTAGTATAGGTTATAGTACTGTATGCAGTATAGGTCATAGTACTGTATGTAGTATAATATATAGTACTGTATGTAGTGTAATCTATAGTACTGTATGTAGTATAGGTCATAGTACTGTATGTAGTATAGGTCATAGTACTGTATGTAGTATAATCTATAGTACTGTATGTAGTGTAATCTATAGTACAGTATGTAGTATAGGTTATAGAACTGTATGTAGTATAGGTCATAGTACTGTATGTAGTATAAGTTATAGTACTGTAGTATAGGTTATAGTACTGTATGCAGTATAGGTCATAGTACTGTATGTAGTATAATATATAGTACTGTATGTAGTGTAATCTATAGTACTGTCTGTAGTATAATCTATAGTACTGTAGTATAGACTATAGTACTGTATGTAGTATAAGTTATAGTACTGTAGTATAGGTTATAGAACTGTATGTAGTATAGGTCATAGTACTGTATGTAGTATAATCTATAGTACTGTATGTAGTGTAATCTATAGTAATGTATGTAGTATAGGTCATAGTACTGTATGTAGTGTAATCTATAGTACTGTATGTAGTATAGGTCATAGTACTGTATGTAGTATAGGTTATAGTACTGTATGTAGTATAATCTATAGTACTGTATGTAGTGTAATATATAGTACTGTATGTAGTATAGGTCATAGTACTGTATGTAGTATAGGTCATAGTACTGTATGTAGTATAATCTATAGTACTGTATGTAGTATAATCTATAGTACTGTAGTATAGACTAGTACTGTATGTAGTATAAGTTATAGTACTGTAGTTTAGGTTATAGTACTGTATGTAGTATAAGTTATAGTACTGTAGTATAGACTAGTACTGTATGCATTGTCTATAAGGGGCTATAGGGTGTATTGTCTATAAGGGGCTATAGGGTGTATTGTCTATGAGGGGCTATAGCGTGTATTGTCTATAAGGGGCTATAGGGTGTATTGTCTATGAGGGGCTATAGGGTGTATTGTCTATGAGGGGCTATAGGGTGTATTGTCTATGAGGGGCTATAGGGTGTATTGTCTATAAGGGGCTATAGGGTGTATTGTCTATAAGGGGCTATAGGGTGTATTGTCTATAAGGGGCTATAGGGTGTATTGTCTATGAGGGGCTATAGCGTGTATTGTCTATAAGGGGATATAGGGTGTATTGTCTATGAGGGGCTATAGGGTGTATTGTCTATAAGGGGCTATAGGGTGTATTGTCTATAAGGGGCTATAGGGTGTATTGTCTATAAGGGGCTATAGGGTGTATTGTCTATAAGGGGCTATAGGGTGTATTGTCTATACGGGGCTATAGGGTGTATTGTCTATAAGGGGCTATAGGGTGTATTGTCTATAAGGGGCTATAGGGTGTATTGTCTACAAGGGGCTATAGGGTGTATTGTCTACAAGGGGCTATAGGGTGTATTGTATATAAGGGGCTATAGGGTGTATTGTCTATAAGGGGCTATAGGGTGTATTGTCTATAAGGGGCTATAGGGTGTATTGTCTATACGGGGCTATATGGTGTATTGTCTATAAGGGGCTATATGGTGTATTGTCTATAAGGGGCTATAGGGTGTATTGTCTATAAGGGGCTATAGGGTGTATTGTCTATGTAGGGGCTATAGGGTGTATTGTCTATAAGGGGCTATAGGGTGTATTGTCTATGAGGGGCTATAGGGTGTATTGTCTATGAGGGGCTATAGGGTGTATTGTCTATAAGGGGCTATAGGGTGTATTGTCTATAAGGGGCTATAGGGTGTATTGTCTATGAGGGGCTATAGGGTGTATTGTCTATGAGGGGCTATAGGGTGTATTGTCTATAAGGGGCTATAGGGTGTATTGTCTATGAGGGGCTATAGGGTGTATTGTCTATGAGGGGCTATAGGGTGTATTGTCTATAAGGGGCTATAGGGTGTATTGTCTATAAGGGGCTATAGGGTGTATTGTCTATAAGGGGCTATAGGGTGTATTGTCTATAAGGGGCTATAGGGTGTATTGTCTATAAGGGGCTATAGGGTGTATTGTCTATAAGGGGCTATAGGGTGTATTGTCTATAAGGGGCTATAGGGTGTATTGTCTATAAGGGGCTATAGGGTGTATTGTCTATGAGGGGCTATAGGGTGTATTGTCTATGAGGGGCTATAGGGTGTATTGTCTATGAGGGGCTATAGGGTGTATTGTCTATAAGGGGCTATAGGGTGTATTGTCTATAAGGGGCTATAGGGTGTATTGTCTATGGGGCTATAGGGTGTATTGTCTATAAGGGGCTATAGGGTGTATTGTCTATAAAGGGCTATAGGGTGTATTGTCTATGAGGGGCTATAGGGTGTATTGTCTATGAGGGGCTATAGGGTGTATTGTCTATGAGGGGCTATAGGGTGTATTGTCTATAAGGGGCTATAGGGTGTATTGTCTATGAGGGGCTATAGGGTGTATTGTCTATGAGGGGCTATAGGGTGTATTGTCTATAAGGGGCTATAGGGTGTATTGTCTATAAGGGGCTATAGGGTGTATTGTCTATAAGGGGCTATAGGGTGTATTGTCTATAAGGGGCTATAGGGTGTATTGGCTATAAGGGGCTATAGGGTGTATTGTCTATAAGGGGCTATAGGGTGTATTGGCTATAAGGGGCTATAGGGTGTATTGTCTATAAGGGGCTATAGGGTGTATTGTCTATGAGGGGCTATAGGGTGTATTGTCTATGAGGGGCTATAGGGTGTATTGTCTATGAGGGGCTATAGGGTGTATTGTCTATGAGGGGCTATAGGGTGTATTGTCTATAAGGGGCTATAGGGTGTATTGTCTATAAGGGGCTATAGGGTGTATTGTCTATGAGGGGCTATAGGGTGTATTGTCTATAAGGGGCTATAGGGTGTATTGTCTATAAGGGGCTATAGGGTGTATTGTCTATAAGGGGCTATAGGGTATATTGTCTATAAGGGGCTATAGCGTGTATTGCTGACTGTCTGTCTGTCTGTGTGTGTGTGTGTGTGTGTGTGTGTGTGTGTGTGTGTTGCTTCCTGAACCTCTGGTTGCTACCACAGTGGTCTTAAATGCTTCAGAGTGTGTGTTGATTTTCTGTGTGTGTGAGAGATATGTGGGGGCTTTGAATGAACAGGCATGTTCCCGGCCACCTAGATGGGTCCTTATCTCTCCTAGTGGGACAGGCTGCTGGGTGTGTGTGTGTTTGTTGCTGGTATGTAGGTGTGTGGGTGTGTTACTGTTATGTAGGTGGGTGTGTTACTGGTATGTAGGTGTGTTACTGGTATGTAGGTGGGTGTGTTGCTGGTATATGGGTGTGTGTTGCTTGTATGTAGGTGTGTGTGTGTGTTGCTGGTATGTAGGTGGGTGTGTTGCTGGTATGTGGGTGTGTTACTGGTATGTAGGTGGGTGTGTTGCTGGTATGTGGGTGGGTGTTGCTTGTATGTAGGTGTGTGTGTTGCTGGTATGTAGGTGGGTGTGTTGCTGGTATGTGGGTGTGTTACCGGTATTTAGGTGGGTGTGTTGCTGGTATGTGGGTGTGTGTTACTGGTATGTAGGTGGGTGGGTTGTTGGTATGTAGGTGGGTGTGTTGCTGGTATATGGGTGTGTGTTGCTTGTATGTAGGTGTGTGTGTTGCTGGTATGTAGGTGGGTGTGTTGCTGGTATGTAGGTGGGTGTGTTGCTGGTATATGGGTGTGGGTTGCTCGTATGTAGGTGTGTGTGTGTTGCTGGTTGGTAGGTGGGTGCGTTTGCTGGTATATGGGTGTGTAACTGGTATGTAGGTGGGTGTGTTGCAGGTATGTGGGTGTGTGTTGCTTGTATGTAGGTGGTTGTGTTGCTGGTGTGTGGGTGGGTGTGTTGCTGGTATGTGGGTGTGTGTTGCTTGTATGTAGGTGTGTGTTTGTGTTGCTAGTATGTAGGTGTGTGTGTTTCTGGTATGTGGGTGTGTGTTGCTTGTATGTAGGTGTGTGTGTGTGTTGCTGGTATATAGGTGGGTGTGTTGCTGGTATGTAGGTGTGTGTGTTGCTGGTATGTGGGTGGGTGTGTTGCTGGTATGTGGGGGTGTGTTGCTGGTATGTGGGTGTGTGTTGCTTGTAGGTAGGTGGGTGTGTTGCTGGTATATGAATGTGTTGCTGGTTGTGGTTGTGTTGCTGGTGTGTGGGTGTGTGTTGCTGGTGTGTAGGTGTGTGTGTTGCTGGTATGTGGGTGGGTGTGTTGCTGGTATGTGGATGTGTGTTCCTGGTATGTAGGTGTGTGTGTTGCTGGTATGTGGGTGGATGTGTTGCTGGTTGTGGGTGTGTGTTGCTTGTACTGTATGTAGTTGTGTGTGTTGCTGGTGTGTGTTGCTGGTATGTGGGTGGGTGTGTTGCTGGTATGTGGGTGTGTGTGTGTGTTGCTGGTATGTAGGTGGGTGTGTTGCTGGTATGTAGGTGTGTGTGTGTTGCTGGTATGTGGGTGGGTGTTTTGCTGGTATGTGGGTGGGTGTGTTGCTGGTTGTGGGTGTGTGTTGCTGGTACTGTATGTAGGTGTGTGTGTTGCTGGTATGTGGATGTGTGTTGCTGGTGTGTGGATGTGTGTTGCTGGTTGGTGGGTGTGTGTTGCTGGTATGTGGGTGTGTGTGTTTTGCTGGTATGTAGGTGTGTGTTTTGCTGGTATGTAGGTGGGTGTGTTGCTGGTATGTGGGTGGGTGTGTTGCTGGTATGTAGGTGGGTGTGTTGCTGGTATGTGGGTGGGTGTGTTGCTGGTATGTGGGTGGGTGTGTTGCTGGTATGTGGGTGGGTGTGTTGCATGTGTGTGGGTGGGTGTGTTGCTGGTGTGTGGGTGGGTGTGTTGCTGGTGTGTGGGTGGGTGTGTTGCTGGTATGTGGGTGGGTGTGTTGCTGGTATGTGGGTGGGTGTGTTGCTGGTATGTGGGTGGGTGTATTGCTGGTATGTGGGTGGGTGTGTTGCTGGTGTGTGGGTGGGTGTGTTGCTGGTGTGTGGGCGGGTGTATTGCTGGTGTGTGGGTGTGTTTCTGGTGTGTGGGTGGGTGTGTTGCTGGTAGGTGGGTGGGTGTGTTGCTGGTGTGTGGGTGGGTGTGTTGCTGGTGTGTGGGTGGGTGTGTTGCTGGTATGTGGGTGGGTGTGTTGCTGGTATGTGGGTGGGTGTATGTCTCCTGGCTGCCTCAGCAACCCCCTCTGAATCTCTAATACCACTGTAGAGGCAGCCAGAACGGCGGCATGCACACACACACACGCACACGCACACGCACACACACACACACACACACGACTGGATACTGCTTTACATCACCCAAGATGCTGTCTACTATCTGTCTTTTAAAGGTCAAACCTTTCTCCATCTTTTAGAATATCAAGGACAAACAAGGAATACATGTTTACTGAGTAGGATTTCCCTATAGTCACTGCTTTTGACCAGGGCCCAAACTTGGGACGCAGCCTTAGAGTTGAGGATGTTATCTTAACTTACTGAGAGAGAGTTAACAATTGTGGAAAATTTTTAAACATTTTATTTTTTGAAAATCAGGCACAGCAGAAGGAAAACGTAACTACGTGTGTGTGTGTTTTGCTGGTATGTAGGTGGGTGTGTTTCTGGTATGTAGGTGTGTGTGTTGCTGGTATGTGGGTGGGTGTGTTGCTGGTGTGTGGGGGTGTGTTGCTGGTATGTGGGTGTGTGTTGCTTGTAGGTAGGTGGGTGTGTTGCTGGTATATGAATGTGTTGCTGGTTGTGGTTGTGTTGCTGGTGTGTGGATGTGTGTTGCTGGTGTGTAGGTGTGTGTGTTGCTGGTATGTGGGTGGGTGTGTTGCTGGTATGTGGATGTGTGTTCCTGGTATGTAGGTGTGTGTGTTGCTGGTATGTGGGTGGGTGTGTTGCTGGTTGTGGGTGTGTGTTGCTTGTACTGTATGTAGTTGTGTGTGTTGCTGGTATGTGGATGTGTGTTGCTGGTGTGTGTTGCTGGTATGTGGGTGGGTGTGTTGCTGGTATGTGGGTGTGTGTGTTGCTGGTATGTAGGTGGGTATGTTGCTGGTATGTGGATGTGTGTTACTGATATGTAGGTGTGTGTGTGTTGCTGGTATGTGGGTGGGTGTTTTGCTGGTATGTGGGTGGGTGTGTTGCTGGTTGTGGGTGTGTGTTGCTGGTACTGTATGTAGGTGTGTGTGTTGCTGGTATGTGGATGTGTGTTGCTGGTGTGTGGATGTGTGTTGCTGGTATGTGGGTGTGTGTTGCTGGTATGTGGGTGTGTGTGTTTTGCTGGTATGTAGGTGGGTGTGTTGCTGGTATGTAGGTGGGTATGTTGCTGGTATGTGGGTGGGTGTGTTGCTGGTATGTGGGTGGTTGTGTTGCTGGTATGTAGGTGGGTGTGTTGCTGGTATGTGGGTGGGTGTGTTGCTGGTATGTGGGTGGGTGTGTTGCTGGTATGTGGGTGGGTGTGTTTCTGGTATGTGGGTGGGTGTGTTGCTGGTATGTGGGTGGGTGTGTTGCATGTGTGTGGGTGGGTGTGTTGCTGGTGTGTGGGTGTGTGTGTTGCTGGTATGTGGGTGGGTTTGTTGCTGGTATGTGGGTGGGTGTGTTGCTGGTATGTGGGTGGGTGTGTTGCTGGTATGTGGGTGGGTGTATTGTTGGTATGTGGGTGGGTGTGTTGCTGGTGTGTGGGTGGGTGTGTTGCTGGTGTGTGGGCGGGTGTATTGCTGGTGTGTGGGTGTGTTGCTGGTGTGTGGGTGGGTGTGTTGCTGGTAGGTGGGTGGGTGTGTTGCTGGTGTGTGGGTGGGTGTGTTGCTGGTGTGTGGGTGGGTGTGTTGCTGGTGTGTGGGTGGGTGTGTTGCTGGTGTGTGGGTGGGTGTGTTGCTGGTGTGTGGGTGGGTGTATGTCTCCTGGCTGGAAAGGCAACCCCCTCTGAATCTCTAATACCACTGTAGAGGCAGCCAGAACGGCGGCATGCACACACACACACACACACGCACACACGACTGGATACTGCTTTACATCACCCAAGATGCTGTCTACTATCTGTCTTTTAAAGGTCAAACCTTTCTCCATCTTTTAGAATATCAAGGACAAACAAGGAATACATGTTTACTGAGTAGGATTTCCCTATAGTCACTGCTTTTGACCAGGGACTTGGGACGCAGCCTTAGAGTTGAGGATGTTATCTTAACTTACTGAGAGACAGTTAACAATTGTGGAAAATGTTTAAACATTTTATTTTTTGAAAATCAGGCACAGCAGAAGGAAAACGTAACTACGTAGCCCAAGGTAGGATGAACAAAGGGTTTAATTCAATGACTATTCAATCGTGTTCTCCTAACCAACACGTCACATTTCATTATCAATGTCGATACAGTGCCAAGACAATGTATTTTATTTCACATTTATTTATACAGGTAAGTCAACTAAGAACAAATTCTTATTTGCAATGGTGACCCATCAAACACATCAATAAACAACACATCTATATAAACATGAATTACACTATACACATCTATATAAACATCAATTACACTATACACATCTATATACACATCAATTACACTATACATATCTATATACACATCAATTACACAATACATGAAAAGAAAACACAAAACACAAAAAGCAAAGCACAAATCATATGAAACAAACATATTCTTCAGTAAAAAGGCCCTCCTCTAACATGCTCCTGAATTGCCCCTAGAGCCACCAAATCCACCAACTTTAAAGGACTTTTGGAGATCATCATTCCACGTGAGGTGCAAAAAAAAAAACTAAAAGCAGATTTAGTAACTGGGTGGAGATTGAAGGGATCTCCAGGGTTAGCCGTCCCTTAGTCTGGATCTGGTAACTTATACGTCTGAAGGTTAACAATGAGGTAAGGTTTGGCGGAAGTTTATGCAAGAGGGCTTCGTTGACAAAAAGGAGTGCAATGCAGTGATCTACGAGACTTCAAGGAGGGCCAGCCTACTTTCTGATACAAAATGCATTGATGTGTACTGACCATATCACTCGTAATAAAACGCAATGCGCTATGATAAACTCCAATGTCCAATGGCTTCAATACCATGGCAGCTCCATTCATATAGACGATATCGCCATAGTCAATAACCCGGAATGAATGTTGACTGAATGATTTGTTTTTATGCCATATATAACGAAACACAGGACCTGTTCCTATACAGGAGCCTATTTTAATTATTTATTTCTTGACTAACTCATCAACATGCTTTTTGAAAGATAGCTTTTCGTCGATCCAGATGCCCAGGTATTTATAAGCGGGGACACGATCAATGAGGGCACCATCCAAAGTACGTATGTATAAATCATTACATACATTCTTATGTGATTTGGAAAATAACAAACTTGGTTTTACCTGCATTAAGTACCAATTTCAATTCAACAAAGGCTTTCTGCAGGGCAATAAAGGAAGACTGGAGCTCTGACAGAGCCTGGTCAGCTGTGGGGGCAATAGCATACACCACAGTGCCATCTGCATACAGGTGAAATGTATTATTTATTTTACAGTAAACCATTATTGTTAATGTAAATAGTGAAAAGAACTGGACCAAGAATGGATCCCTGTGGAACACCCTTTGTTATGTCCAGAAAACCTGATTTAAACCATCAGTAAATACACAATGTGTTCTGTCCTTTAAATAATGTTCCAACCAGCTACACACAGCCTGGTCCAGACCAATTGATGAAAGCCTCTGAATAAGTAATGAGTGATCCACAGTGTTGAAGGCTTTCGACAGGTCAATAAAAAGGGCTGCACAGTGTTTCTTCTTATCCAAACAATTAAGAACATAATTTAAAACCAAAGAAGTAGCAGAGATGGTGCTATGACCTGGTCTGAAACCTGACTGGTGAACATTTAAAATACATGTCTTAGTTAAAAAGGATCTAAGTTGAGTATTTTTACCAAGGATTCTCAATATGGGCCTCCTTCCAGACCCTGGGGATGGTACCAGGGGGAGTATATGGGCCTCCTTCCAGACCCTGGGGATGGTACCAGGGGGAGTATATGGGCCTCCTTCCAGACCCTGGGGATGGTACCAGGGGGAGGAAATGGGCCTCCTTCCAGACCCTGGGGATGGTACCAGGGGGAGTATATGGGCCTCCTTCCAGACCCTGGGGATGGTACCAGGGGGAGTATATGGACCTCCTTCCAGACCCTGGGGATGGTACCAGGGGGAGTATATGGGCCCCCTTCCAGACCCTGGGGATGGTACCAGGGGGAGTATATGGGCCTCCATCCAGACCCTGGGGATGGTACCAGGGGGAGTATATGGGCCCCCTTCCAGACCCTGGGGATGGTACCAGGGGGAGTATATGGGCCCCCTTCCAGACCCTGGGGATGGTACCAGGGGGAGTATATGGGCCCCCTTCCAGACCCTGGGGATGGTACCAGGGGGAGTATATGGCCGCCTTCCAGACCCTGGGGATGGTACCAGGGGAGTATATGGGCCCCCTTCCAGACCCTGGGGATGGTACCAGGGGGAGTATATGGCCAGCCTTCCAGACCCTGGGGATGGTACCAGGGGGAGTATATGGCCAGCCTTCCAGACCCTGGGGATGGTACCAGGGGGAGTATATGGCCAGCCTTCCAGACCCTGGGGATGGTACCAGGGGGAGTATATGGCCAGCCTTCCAGACCCTGGGGATGGTACCAGGGGGAGTATATGGGCCCCCTTCCAGACCCTGGGGATGGTACCAGGGGGAGTATATGGCCAGCCTTCCAGACCCTGGGGATGGTACCAGGGGGAGTATATGGCCAGCCTTCCAGACCCTGGGGATGGTACCAGGGGGAGTATATGGCCAGCCTTCCAGACCCTGGGGATGGTACCAGGGGGAGTATATGGCCAGCCTTCCAGACCCTGGGGATGGTACCAGGGGGAGTATATGGGCCTCCTGTATTGCACAGTAAAATAGGATATAAATAGCTGTGCCGTTATTCTGAATTCTTAATTATGTGCCTTCATAATTTGCGTGGATGAAAATTGGAGACCCAAGCTATAGGCTTCTGTAGGGCTGAACATGCCGAGTTGATGTATGCATTTTAGAGTGTTTTGATTATATTTATTGATTATAATACATTGATTATATATTATTTGATTATATTCCCGGGCTTTTCTCCATTTTATTTTACAATTTGAATCATGTTAAATATTAGCCACTATCGGGAGCCAACGTCAGTCAGTAATACCCACATACAGAGCCTTCAGAAAGTATTCAGACCCCTTGACTTATTCCACATTTTGTTGTGTTACAGCCTGAATTCTAAATGGATTAAATATATATTTTTACCCATCTACACACAACACCCCATAATGACAAAGTGAACCTGTTTTGTGAAATGTATGAAAAATGAAATACAGTAAAATCTCATTTACATAAGTATTCACACCCCTGAGTCAATACTTTGTAGAAACACATTTGGCAGTGATTACAGCTGTGAGTCTTTCTGGGTAAGTCTCTAAGAGCTTTCCACAACAGGATTGTACAACATTTACCCATTATTCTTTAGCAAATTCTTCAAGCTCTGTCAAATAGGTTGTTGATCATTGCAAGATAAATCTACCTTGCAACACCTGAAAATGGTTATCTCAAAACTTTAACTCGGCCACTCAGGAGCATTCACTGTCTTCTTGGTAAGCAACTCCAGTGTAGATTTGGTATTTTGTTATAGGTTATTGTCCTGCTGGAAGGTGAATTCATCTCCCTGTGAAAGCAAACTGAACCAGGTTTGCTGAAAGGGATTTTTTTTTGTACCCATCTACCAATAGGTGCCCTTCTTTGCGAGGTATCGGAAAACCTCTCTGGTCTTTGTGGTTGAATCTGTGTTTGAAATTCACTGCTCGACTGAAGGACCTTACAGATAATTCCTGGAGTGGGGTACAGAGATGAGGTAGTCATTCAAAGAAATCAAGTTAAACACTATTATTGTACACAGAGTGAGTCCATGCAACTTATTATGTGACTTGTTAAGTACATTTTTACTCCTGAACGTATTTAGGCTTGCCATAACAAAGGGGTTGAATACCTATTGACTCAAGACATTTCAGCTTTTCATTTTTTATTAATTTGTAAAAATGTCTAAAAACATAATTCCACTTTGACATTATGGGGTATTGTGTGTAGACCAGTGACCCACAAATCTCATTTAATTTAATCCATGTTAAATTCAGGCTGTAACACAACAAAACGTGGACAAAGTCAAGGTGAAGATGTTGTAATCTGCAATATCAATGTCCTTATCCGGGATTGAGCCATTTCGCCAAGTCTATGTGTCATGCACCCAGATATCAAGAAGGTCCATCTTTGACATCAAACGTTTCTACCTTTATATGTAACAGTCCAAGCTCTCTACATGATTTAAAAACAGTGGGGGTATCCATATTTATGGTATTTGAAATAATAGCACTGGACGAGCTTACCACAGTGGGCTTCCCAATTGGGCTAACAGTAACAGAGCTAACAGACTAAATGAATGGTCACAACATTATTACAGACAATACCCCTGGGAATATAGGTATCTGTGGCAGCACGATGATAAAGCTGTGAAATAGTGGGAATGGGAAGAACTACCTGAGCCAGGGTTGGGCTGTTTTTGACTCCACGATGTTGGCCCAGATAACTCTTTGCCCCCTCTCCAATTTGATTCAAGCCATCCCTCTTGTAAAACTGGGGACTCTCCCAGAAGTTGTCACAAAAAATTGTCAATGAACTCCAAATTCATCGAGGAACAGTAGGATCTAAGCCAGTAGTGTAGACTGAGGAGACGACTAAAGCGATCAATTCCGTGATCTATTGTTGGTAAAGGCCCGGAAATGAGAACCAGTCGGTCTCCTTTAGAGAGGCTCAGTAACCCAGGACCAGATTCAGAGGAGATTGCACTGGGTGCTGAGGTGAAGTTGGAAGGACGGTATTTTAGGACTCTGTTTCTTCTCTAGTAGTTCCCGAGTGGTGCAGTGGTCTAAGGCACTGCATCGCAGTGCTAGCTGTGCCACTAGAGATCCTGGTTCGAATCCAGGCTCTGTCGTAGCTGACCGGGAGACCCATGGGGCGGCGCACAATTCGTCCAGGGTAGGGGAGGGAATGGCCGGCAGGGATGTAGCTCAGTTGGTAGAGCATGGCGTTTGCAACGCCAGGGTTGTGGGTTTGATTCCCATGGGGGGCCAGTATAAAAAAAATACTTGTAAGTCGCTCTAGATAAGAGCGTCTGGTAAATGACTAAAATGATCTGGTCTTTTGAGGCAACGAGCTGTTTACACTTTCCACAAATGTATAAACCAGTCAATTCTTCCTCTTTCACTATGGTAAACATATCACAGGTCTCAAATTTCATGGCTTTACTGTCCATCTCTGGATCTGACTCCAAAACAGAAGGAGTCTGACATGCTTATATTCAGGTCAGAAACAGTGGTACCGGCTACAAGAGCCAACCCGCAACGTGAGACAAGTTCGCTGGTGACAGCCAGGTAACCTAGCTAGTCAGAGCTAGCCGGGGCTACCCTGCTAATGTTAGCTCCAGGAGACGGTCAAATCCAGCCGAACACGGTCTGTTATGAACAGCCCTAACACAGTGGTCCCGAAATAACACTTAAAACAAAGGTTTTAAAGGTATAAAAACACACAAGCGCCGCATCACCACTCCAAACTTTAAAGATTCCTACTTCCTGGTTTATGAACAATACATCCTCAATGCTCGTTTGCTCTTATGTATACACACAGAAACCAAAACAGAGAGAAACAAACAACATCCAGTTCAATATTTACACGACAAACAAACAGATCCTGTGGGGGTTGTACCATAAGAGTCTATTATAACCAAAGTTTCTCTCAGTTCATTAAAGCATAGGCGGGGTGTCCCTACGCCATGGTCTCTGTCCTCAGGACGCGTCCTCGGGGTCGTGACCTTCGCCTGATGTTTTTTTTTGACAGCGCAGGGAGATACCCAGCTCCTCCAATGACAGAGCTAAAAGAGACACACTGCCCACGAAGAGAACTACATTTAGCCACATCTAATGCTAATTAGGCTACTCAGCATACAGGCTTTAGCATAGAGTCGCTAACACACGCTATGCTAACGGTAGCGCTGAGACATGTTGGGGTGATAAAAGAGACACTTCTGAATTAAAACACAATTGCTACGATAGGCTACATCCTCATGTAGTTACAGTGAGTAGCTAGGCTAATTGTACAAGGCTAACCATGGCTCTGGAGTCACTCATAAAGCTCAGGTAACGGGGCTAATCTAAGGCCTAGCATTAGCATTAAGGCTAACAATAGCTTCAGAGAGCTGTGTCAGTGTTACCAATCAGACCATGAATCCAGGGCTGTGGATTAGGGTTAGAAATGAATTATAATATTGGTTTTGGAAGTAATTGTGGATAAAAAAAATAAAAAATCTATAATGTAACTAGTATTTTCCTTCCAAAATCCAATTACTTTTTTTCTGGCAATAGAAGGACAGTATCTGCAGCATTGATTATAATTTATTTGATAATTTGTAAAAAACTGTCAACAAAGAAACACTGGAGGCTTTGGAAAGTAATTGACTCAAATATTACATGACTATGGATGCATCCCAAATAGCACTCTCTTCCGTATATACTATAGTCCACTTATTTTTACCAAAACCCTATGGGCCCTAGTCAAAGGTAGTCCACTATAAAGGCAATAGGATGCCATTTGAGACGCAGCCTATAAAATCACAAACGTATTTTCCACCATAATTTGCAAATAAATTCATTAAAAATCCTACAATGTGATTTTCGGGATTATTTTTTCTCATTTTGTCTGTCATAGTTGACGTGTACCTATGATGAAAATTACAGGCCTCTCTCATCTTTTTAAGTGGGAGAACTTGCACAATTGGTGGCTGACTAAATACTTTTTTTCCCCCACTGTATCAACAGTGTGGTATCTCTCTGCAGTACTGTTCCTTTAAACCTCCTGTAGGTATCAACAGGTTAATCTCACTCTCCCTTCCCTCTATTGGCTTGGCATGAGCAGCCCACACTCACTTACCATGATGCTAACGGGGCTGAGGACGAGGATGAGGAAGAAGAAGATGAGAAAGAGGAAGAGGAGGAAGAAGGGGAGGAAGACCCTGCAGGACTAACCCAGCAGGAGATCTATGAGTGGGGTTAAACTCCACCCAACCAATCAGGCGATGGCCTAAACAGGATATAGACGAGTTATATTTTGTCTCTATACGATATTACCTGTTGAAGTTCGTGTGGCTGTAATATTGTCAGTCTGTATAGATGTTTTATTTGATCTTGCCTAGAGGAAGAATAAGGAGGTAGCCTCGTCATTTTAAACTTGAACTTTAAATTATTTCTTCACAACTTTTATGCAATTACATTAGATTGGCATCACAAAAAACAACAATTTAGAAACGTACCTTATTCTATTTCAACTTATGTCACACAGTGTAGTAATCCTTCACCCTGGTGTAGTTAGCCTGTTCTCAGCGTGTCCCCCCCTAGTTAGCCTGTTCTCAGCGTGTCTCTAGTTAGCCTGTTCTCAGTGTCTCTCTAGTTAGCCTGTTCTCAGTGTGTCCCTAGTTAGCCTGTTCTCAGTGTGTCCCTAGTTAGCCTGTTCTCAGTGTGTCTCTAGTTAGCCTGTTCTCAGTGTGTCTCTAGTTAGCCTGTTCTCAGTGTGTCTCTAGTTAGCCTGTTCTCAGTGTGTCCCTAGTTAGCCTGTTCTCAGTGTGTGTGTCCCTAGTTAGCCTGTTCTCAGTGTGTCTCTAGTTAGCCTGTTCTCAGTGTGTCTCTAGTTAGCCTGTTCTCAGTGTGTCCCTAGTTAGCCTGTTCTCAGTGTGTCTCTAGTTAGCCTGTTCTCAGTGTGTGTGTGTCCCTAGTTAGCCTGTTCTCAGTGTGTCTCTAGTTAGCCTGTTCTCAGTGTGTCTCTAGTTAGCCTGTTCTCAGTGTGTCTCTAGTTAGCCTGTTCTCAGTGTGTCTCTAGTTAGCCTGTTCTCAGTGTGTCTCTAGTTAGCCTGTTCTCAGTGTGTCCCTAGTTAGCCTGTCCTCAGTGTGTCCCTAGTTAGCCTGTTCTCAGTGTGTCTCTAGTTAGCCTGTTCTCAGTGTGTGTGTGTCCCTAGTTAGCCTGTTCTCAGTGTGTCTCTAGTTAGCCTGTTCTCAGTGTGTCTCTAGTTAGCCTGTTCTCAGTGTGTCTCTAGTTAGCCTGTACTCAGTGTGTCTCTAGTTAGCCTGTTCTCAGTGTGTCTCTAGTTAGCCTGTTCTCAGTGTGTCTCTAGTTAGCCTGTTCTCAGTGTGTCTCTAGTTAGCCTGTTCTCAGTGTGTCCCTAGTTAGCCTGTCCTCAGTGTGTCCCTAGTTAGCCTGTTCTCAGTGTGTCTCTAGTTAGCCTGTTCTCAGTGTGTGTGTGTCCCTAGTTAGCCTGTTATCAGTGTGTCTCTAGTTAGCCTGTTCTCAGTGTGTCTCTAGTTAGCCTGTTCTCAGTGTGTCTCTAGTTAGCCTGTTCTCAGTGTGTCTCTAGTTAGCCTGTTCTCAGTGTGTCTCTAGTTAGCCTGTTCTCAGTGTGTCCCTAGTTAGCCTGTTCTCAGTGTGTCTCTAGTTAGCCTGTTCTCAGTGTGTGTGTGTCCCTAGTTAGCCTGTTCTCAGTGTGTCTCTAGTTAGCCTGTTCTCAGTGTGTCTCTAGTTAGCCTGTTCTCAGTGTGTCCCTAGTTAGCCTGTTCTCAGTGTGTGTGTGTCCCTAGTTAGCCTGTTCTCAGTGTGTCTCTAGTTAGCCTGTTCTCAGTGTGTCCCTAGTTAGCCTGTCCTCAGTGTGTCCCTAGTTAGCCTGTTCTCAGTGTGTCTCTAGTTAGCCTGTTCTCAGTGTGTGTGTGTCCCTAGTTAGCCTGTTCTCAGTGTGTCTCTAGTTAGCCTGTTCTCAGTGTGTCTCTAGTTAGCCTGTTCTCAGTGTGTCTCTAGTTAGCCTGTTCTCAGTGTGTCTCTAGTTAGCCTGTTCTCAGTGTGTCTCTAGTTAGCCTGTTCTCAGTGTGTCTCTAGTTAGCCTGTTCTCAGTGTGTCTCTAGTTAGCCTGTTCTCAGTGTGTCCCTAGTTAGCCTGTCCTCAGTGTGTCCCTAGTTAGCCAGTTCTCAGTGTGTCTCTAGTTAGCCTGTTCTCAGTGTGTGTGTGTCCCTAGTTAGCCTGTTCTCAGTGTGTCTCTAGTTAGCCTGTTCTCAGTGTGTCTCTAGTTAGCCTGTTCTCAGTGTGTCTCTAGTTAGCCTGTTCTCAGTGTGTCTCTAGTTAGCCTGTTCTCAGTGTGTCTCTAGTTAGCCTGTTCTCAGTGTGTCCCTAGTTAGCCTGTTCTCAGTGTGTCTCTAGTTAGCCTGTTCTCAGTGTGTCCCTAGTTAGCCTGTTCTCAGTGTGTCTCTAGTTAGCCTGTTCTCAGTGTGTCCCTAGTTAGCCTGTTCTCAGTGTGTCCCTAGTTAGCCTGTTCTCAGTGTGTCCCTAGTTAGCCTGTTCTCAGTGTGTCCCTAGTTAGCCTGTTCTCAGTGTGTCCCTAGTTAGCCTGTTCTCAGTGTGTCCCTAGTTAGCCTGTTCTCAGTGTGTCCCTAGTTAGCCTGTTCTCAGTGTGTCCCTAGATAGCCTGTTCTCAGTGTGTCCCTAGTTAGCCTGTTCTCAGTGTGTCCCTAGTTAGCCTGTTCTCAGTGTGTCCCTAGTTAGCCTGTTCTCAGTGTGTCCCTAGTTAGCCTGTTCTCAGCGTCTCTAGTTAGCCTGTTCTCAGTGTGTCCCTAGTTAGCCTGTACTCAGTGTGTCCCTAGTTAGCCTGTTCTCAGTGTGTCCCTAGTTAGCCTGTTCTCAGTGTGTCCCTAGTTAGCCTGTTCTCAGTGTGTCCCTAGTTAGCCTGTTCTCAGTGTGTCCCTAGATAGCCTGTTCTCAGTGTGTCCCTAGTTAGCCTGTTCTCAGTGTGTCCCTAGTTAGCCTGTTCTCAGTGTGTCCCTAGTTAGCCTGTTCTCAGTGTGTCCCTAGTTAGCCTGTTCTCAGTGTGTCCCTAGTTAGCCTGTTCTCAGTGTCTCTAGTTAGCCTGTTCTCAGTGTGTCTCTAGTTAGCCTGTTCTCAGTGTGTCCCTAGTTAGCCCGTTCTCAGTGTGTCCCTAGTTAGCCCGTTCTCAGCGTGTCTCTAGTTAGCCTGTTCTCAGTGTGTCTCTAGTTAGCCTGTTCTCAGTGTGTCTCTAGTTAGCCTGTTCTCAGTGTGTCTCTAGTTAGCCTGTTCTCAGTGTGTCCCTAGTTAGCCTGTTCTCAGTGTGTCCCTAGTTAGCCTGTTCTCAGTGTGTCCCTAGTTAGCCTGTTCTCAGTGTGTCCCTAGTTAGCCTGTTCTCAGCGTGTCTCTAGTTAGCCTGTTCTCAGCGTGTCTCTAGTTAGCCTGTTCTCAGCGTGTCCCTAGTTAGCCTGTTCTCAGTGTGTCTCTAGTTAGCCTGTTCTCAGCGTGTCTCTAGTTAGCCTGTTCTCAGTGTGTCCCTAGTTAGCCTGTTCTCAGTGTGTCTCTAGTTAGCCTGTTCTCAGCGTGTCTCTAGTTAGCCTGTCCTCTAGTTAGCCTGTTCTCAGCGTGTCTCTAGTTAGCCTGTTCTCAGTGTGTCCCTAGTTAGCCTGTTCTCAGTGTGTCCCTAGTTAGCCTGTTCTCAGTGTGTCCCTAGTTAGCCTGTTCTCAGTGTGTCCCTATTTAGCCTGTTCTCAGTGTGTCCCTAGTTAGCCTGTTCTCAGTGTGTCCCTAGTTAGCCTGTTCTCAGTGTGTCCCTAGTTAGCCTGTTCTCAGTGTGTCCCTAGTTAGCCTGTTCTCAGTGTGTCCCTAGTTAGCCTGTTCTCAGTGTGTCCCTAGTTAGCCTGTTCTCAGTGTGTCCCTAGTTAGCCTGTTCTCAGTGTGTCTCTAGTTAGCCTGTTCTCAGCGTGTCTCTAGTTAGCCCGTTCTCAGCGTGTCCCTAGTTAGCCCGTTCTCAGCGTGTCTCTAGTTAGCCCGTTCTCAGCGTGTCTCTAGTTAGCCCGTTCTCAGTGTGTCTCTAGTTAGCCTGTTCTCAGTGTGTCCCTAGTTAGCCTGTTCTCAGTGTGTCCCTAGTTAGCCTGTTCTCAGTGTGTCCCTAGTTAGCCTGTTCTCAGTGTGTCCCTAGTTAGCCTGTTCTCAGTGTGTCCCTAGATAGCCTGTTCTCAGTGTGTCCCTAGTTAGCCTGTTCTCAGTGTGTCCCTAGTTAGCCTGTTCTCAGTGTGTCCCTAGTTAGCCTGTTCTCAGTGTGTCCCTAGTTAGCCTGTTCTCAGCGTCTCTAGTTAGCCTGTTCTCAGTGTGTCCCTAGTTAGCCTGTCCTCAGTGTGTCCCTAGTTAGCCTGTTCTCAGTGTGTCCCTAGTTAGCCTGTTCTCAGTGTGTCCCTAGTTAGCCTGTTCTCAGTGTGTCCCTAGTTAGCCTGTTCTCAGTGTGTCCCTAGTTAGCCTGTTCTCAGTGTGTCCCTAGTTAGCCTGTTCTCAGTGTGTCCCTAGTTAGCCTGTTCTCAGTGTGTCCCTAGTTAGCCTGTTCTCAGTGTGTCTCTAGTTAGCCTGTTCTCAGTGTGTCTCTAGTTAGCCCGTTCTCAGCGTGTCCCTAGTTAGCCCGTTCTCAGTGTGTCTCTAGTTAGCCTGTTCTCAGTGTGTCTCTAGTTAGCCTGTTCTCAGTGTGTCTCTAGTTAGCCTGTTCTCAGTGTGTCCCTAGTTAGCCTGTTCTCAGTGTGTCCCTAGTTAGCCTGTTCTCAGTGTGTCCCTAGTTAGCCTGTTCTCAGTGTGTCCCTAGTTAGCCTGTTCTCAGTGTGTCCCTAGATAGCCTGTTCTCAGTGTGTCCCTAGTTAGCCTGTTCTCAGTGTGTCCCTAGTTAGCCAGTTCTCAGTGTGTCCCTAGTTAGCCTGTTCTCAGTGTGTCCCTAGTTAGCCTGTTCTCAGCGTCTCTAGTTAGCCTGTTCTCAGTGTGTCCCTAGTTAGCCTGTCCTCAGTGTGTCCCTAGTTAGCCTGTTCTCAGTGTGTCCCTAGTTAGCCTGTTCTCAGTGTGTCCCTAGTTAGCCTGTTCTCAGTGTGTCCCTAGTTAGCCTGTTCTCAGTGTGTCCCTAGATAGCCTGTTCTCAGTGTGTCCCTAGTTAGCCTGTTCTCAGTGTGTCCCTAGTTAGCCTGTTCTCAGTGTGTCTCTAGTTAGCCTGTTCTCAGTGTGGCTCTAGTTAGCCTGTTCTCAGTGTGTCCCTAGTTAGCCTGTCCTCAGTGTGTCCCTAGTTAGCCTGTTCTCAGTGTGTCTCTAGTTAGCCTGTTCTCAGTGTGTGTGTGTCCCTAGTTAGCCTGTTCTCAGTGTGTCTCTAGTTAGCCTGTTCTCAGTGTGTCTCTAGTTAGCCTGTTCTCAGTGTGTCTCTAGTTAGCCTGTTCTCAGTGTGTCTCTAGTTAGCCTGTTCTCAGTGTGTCTCTAGTTAGCCTGTTCTCAGTGTGTCTCTAGTTAGCCTGTTCTCAGTGTGTCCCTAGTTAGCCTGTTCTCAGTGTGTCTCTAGTTAGCCTGTTCTCAGTGTGTCTCTAGTTAGCCTGTTCTCAGTGTGTCTCTAGTTAGCCTGTTCTCAGTGTGTCTCTAGTTAGCCTGTTCTCAGTGTGTCCCTAGTTAGCCTGTTCTCAGTGTGTCCCTAGTTAGCCTGTTCTCAGTGTGTCTCTAGTTAGCCTGTTCTCAGTGTGTCCCTAGTTAGCCTGTTCTCAGTGTGTCTCTAGTTAGCCTGTTCTCAGTGTGTCCCTAGTTAGCCTGTTCTCAGTGTGTCCCTAGTTAGCCTGTTCTCAGTGTGTCCCTAGTTAGCCTGTTCTCAGTGTGTCCCTAGTTAGCCTGTTCTCAGTGTGTCCCTAGTTAGCCTGTTCTCAGTGTGTCCCTAGTTAGCCTGTTCTCAGTGTGTCCCTAGATAGCCTGTTCTCAGTGTGTCCCTAGTTAGCCTGTTCTCAGTGTGTCCCTAGTTAGCCTGTTCTCAGTGTGTCCCTGGTTAGCCTGTTCTCAGTGTGTCCCTAGTTAGCCTGTTCTCAGCGTCTCTAGTTAGCCTGTTCTCAGTGTGTCTCTAGTTAGCCTGTTCTCAGTGTGTCCCTAGTTAGCCCGTTCTCAGTGTGTCCCTAGTTAGCCCGTTCTCAGCGTGTCTCTAGTTAGCCTGTTCTCAGTGTGTCTCTAGTTAGCCTGTTCTCAGTGTGTCTCTAGTTAGCCTGTTCTCAGTGTGTCTCTAGTTAGCCTGTTCTCAGTGTGTCCCTAGTTAGCCTGTTCTCAGTGTGTCCCTAGTTAGCCTGTTCTCAGTGTGTCCCTAGTTAGCCTGTTCTCAGTGTGTCCCTAGTTAGCCTGTTCTCAGCGTGTCTCTAGTTAGCCTGTTCTCAGCGTGTCTCTAGTTAGCCTGTTCTCAGCGTGTCCCTAGTTAGCCTGTTCTCAGTGTGTCTCTAGTTAGCCTGTTCTCAGCGTGTCTCTAGTTAGCCTGTTCTCAGTGTGTCCCTAGTTAGCCTGTTCTCAGCGTGTCTCTAGTTAGCCTGTTCTCAGCGTGTCTCTAGTTAGCCTGTCCTCTAGTTAGCCTGTTCTCAGCGTGTCTCTAGTTAGCCTGTTCTCAGTGTGTCCCTAGTTAGCCTGTTCTCAGTGTGTCCCTAGTTAGCCTGTTCTCAGTGTGTCCCTAGTTAGCCTGTTCTCAGTGTGTCCCTAGTTAGCCTGTTCTCAGTGTGTCCCTAGTTAGCCTGTTCTCAGTGTGTCCCTAGTTAGCCTGTTCTCAGTGTGTCCCTAGTTAGCCTGTTCTCAGTGTGTCCCTAGTTAGCCTGTTCTCAGTGTGTCCCTAGTTAGCCTGTTCTCAGTGTGTCCCTAGTTAGCCTGTTCTCAGTGTGTCCCTAGTTAGCCTGTTCTCAGCGTGTCTCTAGTTAGCCTGTTCTCAGCGTGTCTCTAGTTAGCCCGTTCTCAGCGTGTCCCTAGTTAGCCCGTTCTCAGCGTGTCTCTAGTTAGCCCGTTCTCAGCGTGTCTCTAGTTAGCCCGTTCTCAGTGTGTCTCTAGTTAGCCTGTTCTCAGTGTGTCCCTAGTTAGCCTGTTCTCAGCGTGTCTCTAGTTAGCCTGTTCTCAGCGTGTCCCTAGTTAGCCTGTTCTCAGTGTGTCCCTAGTTAGCCTGTTCTCAGCGTGTCCCTAGTTAGCCCGTTCTCAGCGTGTCCCTAGTTAGCCCGTTCTCAGTGTGTCTCTAGTTAGCCCGTTCTCAGTGTGTCTCTAGTTAGCCCGTTCTCAGTGTGTCTCTAGTTAGCCTGTTCTCAGTGTGTCTCTAGTTAGCCTGTTCTCAGTGTGTCCCTAGTTAGCCTGTCCTCAGTGTGTCTCTAGTTAGCCTGTTCTCAGTGTGTCTCTAGTTAGCCTGTTCTCAGTGTGTCCCTAGTTAGCCCTTTCTCAGTGTGTCTCTAGTTAGCCTGTTCTCAGTGTGTCTCTAGTTAGCCTGTTCTCAGTGTGTCCCTAGTTAGCCTGTTCTCAGTGTGTCTCTAGTTAGCCTGTTCTCAGTGTGTCCCTAGTTAGCCCGTTCTCAGTGTGTCTCTAGTTAGCCCGTTCTCAGTGTGTCTCTAGTTAGCCCGTTCTCAGTGTGTCTCTAGTTAGCCCGTTCTCAGTGTGTCTCTAGTTAGCCTGTTCTCAGTGTGTCTCTAGTTAGCCTGTTCTCAGTGTGTCTCTAGTTAGCCTGTTCTCAGTGTGTCTCTAGTTAGCCTGTTCGCAGTGTGTCTCTAGTTAGCCTGTTCTCAGTGTGTCTCTAGTTAGCCTGTTCTCAGTGTGTCTCTAGTTAGCCTGTTCTCAGTGTGTCCCTAGTTAGCCTGTTCTCAGTGTGTCTCTAGTTAGCCTGTCCTCAGTGTGTCCCTAGTTAGCCTGTTCTCAGTGTGTCCCTAGTTAGCCTGTTCTCAGTGTGTCTCTAGTTAGCCTGTCCTCAGTGTGTCTCTAGTTAGCCTGTTCTCAGTGTGTCTCTAGTTAGCCTGTTCTCAGTGTGTCCCTAGTTAGCCTGTTCTCAGTGTGTCTCTAGTTAGCCTGTTCTCAGTGTGTCTCTAGTTAGCCTGTTCTCAGTGTGTCTCTAGTTAGCCTGTTCTCAGTGTGTCTCTAGTTAGCCTGTTCTCAGCGTGTCTCTAGTTAGCCTGTTCTCAGTGTGTCCCTAGTTAGCCTGTTCTCAGCGTGTCCCTAGATAGCCTGTTCTCAGTGTGTCTCTAGTTAGCCTGTTCTCAGTGTGTTCCTAGTTAGCCTGTCCTCCTGGGCCACACACAGCTCAGCTTAACCAGGTTATCTCGTTGAGATAAAAATCTCTTTTTCAAGAGAGACCTGGACCATAGACGCTATGTTAGTCTAACATACTGTAAGAGATGGATGGATCTCTCCACGGTGGCTGAGTGGCTCTGTCCTGTGGGGAGTGAAGACCCTTAGTGTCTGAAAATGGCTCATTTAGCAGACGCTCTTATCCAGAGCGACTTACAGCAGTGAGTGCATACATTTTCATTCTTTTTTTTTGTACTGGTCCCCTGTGGGAATCGGACCCACATCCTTGGCGTTGCAAGCTGATTCAAATAACCAACTCATCAAACTTTGATTATTTGAAAATCAGCTTTGTAGTGCTAGGCCAAAAACCAAAACGTGCACCCAAGGCGGGGGCCCAGGACTGAGTTTAGCATAACTTAGCTAACAACGCCGTGTGAGTTTAGCATAAGATATGGATGGATCTCTCCTCCCTGGCTAAGTAGCTCTGTCCTGTGGGTGGTGAAATCGCACGTAGGAGTTTTTTTTCGTTGATTTGGATAGAGCTGTTTTCTAACAGGGGTTAACATGGGTGGAGAACACCCACTGTGTGACACCATCAGTTCAGTATTCTTACTTATTGCAGCTGCATTGAATTGATCACCAACAGATTTTAAAGCAGATGACTATATATTTTTTGCTTTTATTTGTCTTACTAAAGCCCAGTTGACACTGGGTGACGTTAACCCTTTGGTTCACCCATGGTTCTGAACCAACAAAGCTGACCTCAGCAGATGGAAGCCAGAAAACTATTGGACCAGTACCAGAGGTTGTAATCATGTTGTTGCTAGCTAACCATGTTATTGCTAACCGCTAACTATGCTATTGATAACCAAGTTATTGCTAACCATGTTATTGCTAACCGCTAACTATGCTATTGATAACCAGGTTATTGCTAACCATGTTATTGCTAACCATGTTATTGCTAACCGCTAACTATGCTATTGATAACCAGGTTATTGCTAACCATGTTATTGCTAACCGCTAACTATGCTATTGATAACCAGGTTATTGCTAACCAGGTTATTGCTAACCGCTAACTATGCTATTGATAACCAGGTTATTGCTAACCATGTTATTGCTAACCGTTTTAGAGATCAGTCAAATGTTACTAGCCACAGACACATTGAGTTGAAACATGTGTAAAGCCCTAAATTGATGTAAGTATGAGTTTGATAGCTGACTCTGATGCAATATATATATATATATATATATATATATATATATATATATATATATGTTTTGCATGGTCCCTGACTAACTAATACTAATTCAACAATAACCAAACTAATAAACAAATAGATCAATTCATAAATACATCTTGCTTTTCGTAGATTCTGATCCACTCCGGGGTGAAATTTCCCCTATGTTTAGATCTAGGTCCAGCTTCCCCTCCACCAATCCTAACCTGTTTAGATCTAGGTCCAGCTTCCCCTCCACCAATCCTAACCTGTTTAGATCTAGGTTCAGCTTCCCCTCCACCAATCCTAACCTTAACCATTATTGGGGAAAATGAAAAAATCTTACTCTCTGAGGTCCAGAGCCTGCTGGTTTTCTGTTCTACCTGATCATTATTGCACCCACCTGGTGTCCCAGGTCTAAATCAGTCCCTGGTTAGAGGGGAATCACCCACCTGGTGTCCCAGGTCTAAATCAGTCCCTGATTAGAGGGGAATCACCCACCTGGTGTCCCAGGTCTAAATCAGTCCCTGATTAGAGGGGAATCACCCACCTGGTGTCCCAGGTCTAAATCAGTCCCTGATTAGAGGGGAATCACCCACCTGGTGTCCCAGGTCTAAATCAGTCCCTGATTAAGGTGGGAATCACCCACCTGGTGTCCCAGGTCTAAATCAGTCCCTGATTAAAGGGGGAATCACCCACCTGGTGTCCCAGGTCTAAATCAGTCCCTGATTAGAGGGGAATCACCCACCTGGTGTCCCAGGTCTAAATCAGTCCCTGGTTAGAGGGGAATCACCCACCTGGTGTCCCAGGTCTAAACCAGTCCCTGATTAGAGGGGAATCACCCACCTGGTGTCCCAGGTCTAAATCAGTCCCTGGTTAGAGGGGAATCACCCACCTGGTGTCCCAGGTCTAAACCAGTCCCTGATTAGAGAGGAATCACCCACCTGGTGTCCCAGGTCTAAACCAGTCCCTGGTTAGAGAGGAATCACCCACCTGGTGTCCCAGGTCTAAATCAGTCCCTGGTTAGAGAGGAATCACCCACCTGGTGTCCCAGGTCTAAATCAGTCCCTGGTTAGAGGGGAATCACCCACCTGGTGTCCCAGGTCTAAATCAGTCCCTGATTAGAGGGGAATCACCCACCTGGTGTCCCAGGTCTAAATCAGTCCCTGATTAGAGGGGAATCACCCACCTGGTGTCCCAGGTCTAAATCAGTCCCTGATTAGAGAGGAATCACCCACCTGGTGTCCCAGGTCTAAACCAGTCCCTGGTTAGAGAGGAATCACCCACCTGGTGTCCCAGGTCTAAACCAGTCCCTGGTTAGAGAGGAATCACCCACCTGGTGTCCCAGGTCTAAATCAGTCCCTGGTTAGAGGGGAATCACCCACCTGGTGTCCCAGGTCTAAATCAGTCCCTGGTTAGAGGGGAATCACCCACCTGGTGTCCCAGGTCTAAATCAGTCCCTGATTAGAGGGGAATCACCCACCTGGTGTCCCAGGTCTAAATCAGTCCCTGGTTAGAGAGGAATCACCCACCTGGTGTCCCAGGTCTAAATCAGTCCCTGGTTAGAGGGGAATCACCCACCTGGTGTCCCAGGTCTAAATCAGTCCCTGGTTAGAGAGGAATCACCCACCTGGTATCCCAGGTCTAAATCAGTCCCTGGTTAGAGGGGAATCACCCACCTGGTGTCCCAGGTCTAAATCAGTCCCTGGTTAGAGAGGAATCACCCACCTGGTGTCCCAGGTCTAAACCAGTCCCTGGTTAGAGGGGAATCACCCACCTGGTGTCCCAGGTCTAAATCAGTCCCTGGTTAGAGGGGGGGGCTATGGGAGAAAAGCAGTGGAATCGGCTTGAAGGTCCAGATTAGAATTTTGAGAACCGTACACCTTCTGATCCTCTGAGACACCAGCGGATCCTTCTGATCCTCTGAGACACCAGCGGATCCTTCTGATCCTCTGAGTCACCAGCGGATCCTTCTGATCCTCTGAGTCACCAGCGGATCCTTCTGATCCTCTGAGTCACCAGCGGATCCTTCTGATCCTCTGAGACACCAGCGGATCCTTCTGATCCTCTGAGGCACCAGCGGATCCTTCTGATCCTCTGAGACACCAGCGGTTCCCTCTTAAAGTCAGAGTGACAGTCATGTGGTCATCCAGTGAAGTGCAGCTTCCAGTAGAACAGAACAGTGGGTTAATGGCGGGGGGGTCGGACACTTCAGAAGCAACAATCCATGTTCTCAAGAAAGATAACTTTTCCCTGCGTCGCAAATAGTACCGTATTCACAATATAGGGCACTACCCTTTGACCCAGGGGGTAGTGCACTATATAGTGATAGTGTGCCATTTGGGAAGCAGACTTGTATTATTATTATTATTTTTGTCATTTAGCAGACGCTCTTATCCAGAGCGACTTACAGGAGCAATTAGGGTTAAGTGCCTTGCTCAAGGGCACATCGACAGATTTTTCATCTAGTCGGCTCGGGGATTAGAACCAGCGACCTTTCGGTTACTGGCACGACGCTCTTAACCACTAAGCTACCTGCCGCCTCGTTGAGTTGTTTTTATTAGTTAATTAGTCGTCAAAGACTTTGACAAACCACAAGGTAGTCTGGTAGGCAATGGAAGACGAGGCCCACTTCTGCCTCTCATAAACACAAGGCCTCAGTAATGACGCTTTCACTTATTCTCGTCGACTCTTTTCAAATTGAGATTTAGTGTAAACTAGGCTTTTATAGTTACCTCAAACGAGGTGTAAAGATTTTATAAAACACCCCTCCTCCCTTGAGTTGATAAGACACAAAGCAATAATAATAATATGGCTTGTTGCTAGGAAACTTACTAAGGGGACTGAGAGACTACAGGACTCTGGGAGAGGCAGTATGAAGTCAGAGGACAGAGACTACCCGAGGTCAGAGGACAGAGACTACCCGAGGTCAGAGGACAGAGACTACCCGAGGTCAGAGGACAGAGACTACCCGAGGTCAGAGGACAGAGACTACCCGAGGTCAGAGGACAGAGACTACCCGAGGTCAGAGGACAGAGACTACCCGAGGTCAGAGGACAGAGGTTACTAGAGGTTGAACATTATAGGAAGGAGCTGGGGGGGGGTGCGTAGACGGAAAGGAATACTCAAACAGGAGAACTATGAAACCAACACTTGACTACGGGTCGTAGGTCACAAACAGACAGACAGTGGGACGGATGTGTGTTACAAACCTAAACGTCTAGCGTGTGTGTGGCGGAGGCTAGCCGGGGCAGGGGGTGGTGGGGGGGGGCTACTCTATATCAACGTCATCCCCCAGCAGCCGACCACTCTCCAGGTCAGTGGACAGAGAGGTGGCAGTGGAGGAGGAGGCACTGTCGCGGCGCTGGAACTGACGGGACTGAACCCCGTAGAAGAAACAAAAGGCCTGATGGGTTATTGGTGGGGCGCACAGCAGGCAGGCATGGTGGAAACAGAGATGGGGAAAAAAAACAGAAACAACAAAAAGTGGAAATTAGAACATTAGACAATCATTTCACTAAATTAGACAATCATAGGCGTTTCACTAAATTAGACAATCATTTCACTAAATTAGACAATCATAGGTGTTTCACTAAATTAGACAATCATAGGTGTTTCACTAAATTAGACAATCATAGGTGTTTCACTAAATTAGACAATCATAGGTGTTTCACTAAATTAGACAATCATAGGTGTTTCACTAAATTAGACAATCATAGGCGTTTCACTAAATTAGACAATCATAGGCGTTTTACATGTTGAGTTGATTTGTGTGAATGTGAGCATGGCTAGGTCAGCACAGCACCTGTTAAAATACACCAAGCACGTAATCACACAGGAATGCACTTTATAGGGCAGTACTGTTAAGCAGGGCCCACAGGTTACACTGTATAGGGAATAGGGTGCCATATGAGATTAAGTTTGCCAAATTTGTAAACTGAAAACAAAGTATTGATTACTTAATAACTATATGTGTTGATACTGTAAAAACCAGTGTCTTACAGGGCTGATGTTTACATTTACATTACATTTTAGTCATTTAGCAGACGCTCTTATCCAGAGCGACTTACAGTTAGTGCATACATTATTTTATCGAACCCACAACCCTGGCGTTGCAAACGCCATGCTCTACCAACTGAGCTACATCCCCTGCCGGCCAAATCCCTCCCTTACCCTGGACGACGCTGGGCCAATTGTGCGCGCCGCCCCATGGGTCTTACAGGGCTGATGTTAAAGCAACACTCCTCCTTACATCAGAAAACATATCTGCAACAATAACAGTTGTTCATATATCTGATATCTATAGAACCAAAGCACCTCTCCTCCACCTCCTCTCCTCTCCCCTCCATGCTGCATTCTCACCCCCCACCAGTCCCGTTGGTGGCGCTCCCCTCTCCTCCATATCCATAACTCAGTCAGCAGAGAAACAGTTTCTCTTCACTCACCTCCTCTATGTCAGAGTTCTTCCTGGCCTTGTAGATGAACTCTCCGATGGCTACGAACACAGACAGGACGAGTCCGGCGGCCAGGACGATGAAGATACCGCCGATGTTCTCCACGCCCAACGCGCTGGCTTCTTTGTTGTCCTCCTCAGGACAACCGTTCCCTCTCCACCACTTCTCCTTCATCATGTGGAGCTTCCCTTCTTCCTGGAGCTGCAGGATGGCGATGGTCACCTTGTCTCTGTAGGGGGAGCCTGGGGGGGATGACAGGAGAAGAGACAAGGACGTTGAGGGGAGGAGATGAGGCCCTCTATCGTTCTGCACAAGGTTGCAGTCTTCAAACGCAGACGTTATTAAGTTCTACATATGGAAGAAGAAGAAGAAGAAGAAGAAGAAGAAGAAGAAGAAGAAGAAGACTCTTACCTATTGGAGTGCCCACTCCGTAGCCCTTGGAGTCTATGAGGCCTCCGATCTGCGTGAGGTTACAGTTCCTCTGACTGATGTACTCTATGCTGGTGGACTCCATCAACATGGCGTAATCTGTTGTCAGGACTCTGGTGATCCCCTCTCTGTTGTTCTTCACCAGAGCTGTGTTCTTCCTGCTGCTCATAAACGCCCACATCTTCTCATAGGTGGAGATCTTGGATTTCTAATGGACGACAACAAGAACAAGGCATTGTCTCATAAATGGACAACAACAAAGATATTCTAATAGGTGTATCCAATGTGTATAAAACCTGTATTATCATGCATTGTTACCTGATTAAGAAACACGGATGTTCTTGTGCCAGAACTATTGAATGACATGAAGACACAGATCCATCTAGTTGTTCTGTTCAGTTCATCCTTAGATAATAAACATCAAGCTTGTTGTGTCTGATAATGACTCCCTCCCTCTGTGAGTCCCAGGATGACTGAGGTCCCGTTGATTGTGTGTGTGTGTCCTTCCCTCTCTGTGTGTGTCCTTCCCTCTCTGTGTGTGTCAATCCGTCTGTGTGTGTTGTGTCTCTCTTCCCCTGTGTTTCCTCTGTGTCATCCTCTGTGTGTGTGTGTCCTGTGTATCTGTGTGTTTGTGTGTCCTGTGTATCTGTGTGTGTGTGTGTGTGTCCTGTGTATCTGTGTATCTGTGTGTGTGTGTCCTGTGTATCTGTGTGTGTGTGTGTGTGTGTCCTGTGTGTGTGTGTGTCCTGTGTATCTGTGTGTGTGTGTGTGTGTGTGTGTGTGTCCTGTGTATCTGTGTGTGTGTGTGTGTCCTGTGTATCTGTGTGTGTGTGTGTGTGTGTGTCCTGTGTGTCTATCTGTGTGTGTGTGTGTGTCATGTGTATCTCTCTGTGTGTGTGTGTGTGTGTGTGTGTGTGTGTGTGTGTGTCCTGTGTATCTCTGTGTGTGTGTGTGTCCTGTGTCTCTGTGTGTGTGTGTGTCCTGTGTATCTCTGTGTGTTTGTGTGTCCTGTGTCTCTGTGTGTGTGTGTATGTCCTCAGTGTCTATCCCTCTGTGTGTGTGTGTGTGTGTCTCCCATTGAGAGGAAATAGAACAGCTGTGTGCTCAATCTCCCGCTGTTTCAATTTGTTGTGTCCCTCCACAGCCCTGTTCCCTCCCATCCATGGAGGAGTAATCAGAGGCTGCAATCTGAGGGATAAAGCCCCACCCGGATCAACCCTGCTGGGCCACACAACGCACCACCGTGGGGGAGGGGTGGAGGGCTGGAGGAACCTCACAGGTTATCTAACACTCACTCACACACACACACTCATCATGAACACATACACACATTGTACAGTACAATGAGCCACACAAGCCCTCTTGTACATGTGCGTGAACGCACGCATACAAGGCTGAGCACAATGTTTTCTGGGTCTCGCTATACCGAGTGTACAAAACATTAAGAACACCTGCTCTTTCCATGACACTGACTGACCAGGTGAAAGCTATGATCCCTTATTGATGCCACTTGTTAAATTGTGCAACTCAATATTGGGAAGGTGTTCTTAATGTTTGGTATATTCAGTGCATATAGGGGACTACTATAATGGCACCGTCACAGCGCTACGCAGGGTGAGGTATTAAGAGAAGAGAACATCGTGGGGTTGGTTAAAGGTCCCGAACAGGTGGAAAAACCATGTTTTTCATCAAATCTGATGATATCTGGATGAAACCAGTTCAAAGTAAGGTGACCAGAAGTATGAAATATGACTGTAGCTTGTTCATAGATCAAGTTCGATCATAAAGCTACTGGTCCGTCATCTCCCCCCGTGTCAAACACTTGGATTCAGTCCAGCACACTTTATTGCATGATGTTTTCATGTACATTCCATTATTGCTAAGCTTCTAAGGTGACTCGTGCTTTACTAATTACTGGTGAAGAAGTGTACCAGTGAACTGTGTTCTGTAATGAGTTACAAAACAAT
>NC_059218.1:42689693-42694693 GCF_020615455.1 Coregonus clupeaformis | reverse complement strand
GGTTACCATGTCTCCAGAACATTACCTAAGGGTTACCATGTCTCCAGAACATTACCTCAGGGTTACCATGTCTCCAGAACATTACCTTCAGGGTTACCATGTCTCCAGAACATTACCTCAGGGTTAACATTTCTCCAGAACACTGCCTCAGGGTTACTATGTCTCCAGAACATTATCTCAGGGTAACCATGTCTCCAGAACATTACCTCAGGGTTACCATGTCTCCATAACATTACCCTCAGGGTTACCATGTCTCCAGAACATTATCTCAGGGTAACCATGTCTCCAGAACATTACCCTCAGGGTTACTATGTCTCCAGAACATTACCTCAGGGTTAACATGTCTCCAGAACACTGCCTCAGGGTTACTATGTCTCCAGAACATTATCTCAGGGTAACCATGTCTCCAGAACATTACCTCAGGGTTACCATGTCTCCATAACATTACCCTCAGGGTTACCATGTCTCCAGAACATTATCTCAGGGTAACCATGTCTCCAGAACATTACCTCAGGGTTACCATGTCTCCAGAACATTACCCTAAGGGTTACTATGTCTCCAGAACATTATCTCAGGGTAACCATGTCTCCAGAATATTACCTCAGGGTTACCATGTCTCCAGAACATTACCCTCAGGAGGGTAACCATGTCTCCAGAACATTACCTCAGGGTAACCATGTCTCCAGAGCATTATCTCAGGGTAACCATGTTTCCAGAACATTACCACAGGGTTACCATGTCTCCAGAACATTATCATGTCTCCAGAACATTACCTCAGGAGCGTTAGCATGTCTCCAGAACATTTGTACCCTTCTTTAAACATTTAACCCTTTATGGAGCTTTCAGAATAAAATATATGAATAGTGTATTTCAGAGAAGAGTCTGGTGGGGTTTACTGCCATGTATCCAAGGTAGAGGTACTATCAAACACCATCCCACAGACCGCTAGAGGCCACCGTAAACTCCACACTATACACTGGTACACAGAGCTAGGTGACATGCACACGGACGGATGCACACACAGAGAAGCAGACATGCACCCCCAACCCCCCCCACCCACCCACCCACCCACCCACCACAAAAACACACACACACACACACACACACACACACACACACACACACACACACACACACACACCTAGCATATACTGTAAAACCTGCTAGAGCCTTGTTGAGGTTAAGGGATTGGGTTGAGGGATGAAACGGGAGGCTGTGATGGAGGGTTGAGGGATGAAACGGGAGGCTGTGATGGAGGGTTGAGGGATGAAACGGGAGGCTGTAATGGAGGGTTGAGGGATGAAACGGGAGGCTGTAATGGAGGGTTGAGGGATGAAACGGGAGGCTGTGATGGAGGGTTGAGGGATGAAACGGGAGGCTGTGATGGAAGGTTGAGGGATGAAACGGGAGGCTGTGATGGAAGGTTGAGGGATGAAACGGGAGGCTGTGATGGAGGGTTGAGGGATGAAACAGGAGGCTGTGATGGAGGGTTGAGGGATGAAACAGGAGGCTGTGATGGAGGGTTGAGGGATGAAACGGGAGGCTGTGATGGAGGGTTGAGGGATGAAACAGGGAGGCTGTGATGGAGGGTTGAGGGATGAAACGGGAGGCTGTGATGGAAGGTTGAGGGATGAAACAGGGAGGCTGTAAAGGAAGGTTGAGGGATGAAACGGGAGGCTGTGATGGAGGGTTGAGGGATGAAACGGGAGGCTGTGATGGAGGGTTGAGGGATGAAACGGGAGGCTGTAATGGAGGGTTGAGGGATGAAACGGGAGGCTGTGATGGAGGGTTGAGGGATGAAACGGGAGGCTGTAATGGAGGGTTGAGGGATGAAACGGGAGGCTGTGATGGAGGGTTGAGGGATGAAACGGGAGGCTGTGATGGAAGGTTGAGGGATGAAACGGGAGGCTGTGATGGAAGGTTGAGGGATGAAACGGGAGGCTGTAATGGAGGGTTGAGGGATGAAACAGGAGGCTGTGATGGAGGGTTGAGGGATGAAACAGGAGGCTGTGATGGAGGGTTGAGGGATGAAACAGGAGGCTGTGATGGAAGGTTGAGGGATGAAACAGGAGGCTGTGATGGAGGGTTGAGGGATGAAACAGGAGGCTGTGATGGAAGGTTGAGGGATGAAACAGGAGGCTGTAAAGGAAGGTTGAGGGATGAAACGGGAGGCTGTGATGGAGGGTTGAGGGATGAAACAGGAAGCTGTGATGGAGGGTTGAGGGATGAAACGGGAGGCTGTGATGGAGGGTTGAAACAGGAGGCTGTGATGGAGGGTTGAGGGATGAAACAGGAGGCTGTGATGGAGGGTTGAGGGATGAAACAGGAGGCTGTGATGGAAGGTTGAGGGATGAAACAGGAGGCTGTAATGGAAGGTTGAGGGATGAAACGGGAGGCTGTGATGGAGAGTTGAGGGATGAAACAGGAGGCTGTAAAGGAAGGTTGAGGGATGAAACGGGAGGCTGTAATGGAGGGTTGCAAAAATTCTGCATAGTGTATTTGTAATCCCTGGGATAAATAAATAGAAAAACAATACATAAAAGCACAAATAAAACATCTTAATGGCTAATATTTGATTATGTTTTGATTTAGTTATGCTTTGATTCTGAATTAATTTAGTTATGTTTTGATTAATATTAGATTTAGTAATGTTTTTAATATAAATTGATTTAGTTATATTTGATTATGAATTGATTTAGTTATGTTTTGATTAGGGTAATATTTGATTATGAATTAATTTTGTTATATTTTGATTATGAATTGATTTAGTTATGTTTTGTTTGGTTGAGAGCGGGGGGTCACTAAAAGGTTACTAAAGGTTAGTAAAAGGTTAAGGCTCAGTTCAGAGTTTACAATATCAGTAGGGTCTTTACTGTAGAAATAGGAGTTTACCGGCCCACAGTACTGACCACAGGACCAGCCAGGACCAGCCCAGTGGCCCCATGACCCAGTATCTATACACCCAGCGGTCCCAGCAGCCTCTAGGATGGGTGTTAACGTTGACCTGTAACCTAAATACCTTGCTGCATGAGAGCTCCCACTCCAAACCAGAAACTATTGAGTAAGGTGAAATTATTCTCTAGCAACTCTGACGAGGGGTTGCAGGGGTGAGGGTTGTACCACTCATAGGGAGTAAACCTGGGGGAGGGAGAGGGATGGGGAGAGGGGGAGGGAGGGAGGGAGGGGAGAGGGGAGAGGGGAGAGGGGAGGAGAGGGGAGGGAGGGAGGGAGGGGGAGGGGAGGGAGGGAGAGGGGGAGGGAGGGAGGGAGGGGAGGGGGGAGGAGGGAGGAGGGAGGGAGGGAGGGAGGGAGGGGGGGAGGGGAGGGAGGGAGGGAGGGAGGGGGAGGAGGGAGGGAGAGGGGAGAGGGGAGGGAGGGAGGAGGGAGGAGGGGAGGGGGAGAGGGGAGGGAGGGGAGGGAGGGAGGAGGGGAGGGAGGGAGGGGAGAGGGAGGGAGGAGGGGGGAGGAGGGAGGGGGGCGAGAGGGAGAGGGGAGGGAGGGGGCGAGGGGAGAGGGTGAGAGAGGGGGCGAGAGAGGGGGGAGAGGGAGGGAGGGGGCGAGAGGGAGAGAAAGAGAGAGAGGGAGAGAGAGAGTAAAACACAACACATCGTGACATACTGTACATCAGTTACCATCAACGACAATCAAGACTGAACTGAGATCAATAAAAATATTCTCTTAACAATACTGTTTATTATTTCTAACAAAACTTAAAATGAAATCAAATAGCCTTGTTCTTCTTTTCAACAACCTCAACACACATCCAGACCATATGGACATCTGTTGGGGTCAGAAGCCACACGGACGTAGCCTGCGTCCCAAATTGCACTACATTCCCTATATAGCCCCTGCCTGCCCTGCTCAAACGTAGTGTGTGTACTATATAGGGAATAGGGTGCCATTTAAGTTGCAGTCCTAATCTAATTGGAAAGCACTTTAACAACCATAACCAATGTTTGTTCCCCGTGGGCTCTCTCCATGCCAAAGCCCCATGCCAACTGCTGGCAGCTGCCCAGATATTTTAAAAACACTGGTCTATCTGCCTGGTCTATCTCCTGGAGGATCTGATGGAGCGCTGGATCACACAGGTCTATCTCCTGGAGGATCTGATGGAGCGCTGGATCACACAGGTCTATCTACTGGAGGATCTGATGGAGAGCTGGATCACACAGGTCTATCTCCTGGAGGATCTGATGGAGCGCTGGATCACACAGGTCTATCTCCTGGAGGATCTGATGGAGCGCTGGATCACACAGGTCTATCTACTGGAGGATCTGATGGAGCGCTGGATCACACAGGTCTATCTCCTGGAGGATCTGATGGAGCGCTGGATCACACAGGTCTATCTACTGGAGGATCTGATGGAGCGCTGGATCACACAGGCTGAGGTTTGATGGAAGCAATGTGTCTTCATTGGTTTGGCATTAAAGACTGCAGATTTCCCCTAGTGCATAAAGATAACATGTTCTATACAGAACATACGGTGTTGAATATGGACTGTTGGGCTGTTGGACAGGTTGCGGTCTGAAATGTTTTGGTTTTGGGGTTGATCCCTTACCTAGCAATGACAATTTCTGAATCCCTAACTAACCCCTACATGCTAGCAGCAGATGTACACCCTACACCCTCGCCCCTAAACCCTCGCCCCTAAACCCTCGCCCCTAAACCCTCGCCCCTAACCACTTACCTGGCGATAACGAACAGGACACAGCTCACTCCAGTGCAGGCCAGCAGCACATACATCCAGATGTCAGGAGACAGGGGGTTGAGGAAGGAGAACACTCCAGGGTTGGTGCCGTTGGGTTTCCTGTACAGGATACTGATGCCCAGAGTCATGAAGGGCTTAGAGAAGTCTATCACCTTCTCCCTCACATAGGTGATGGTCAGAGGGGCTACTGCCAGGTCAGCTATCTGAGAGGAGGGGTGAGGGTGTGATGGTCAGAGAGGTTACAGCCGGGTCAGCTATCTGAGAGGAGGGGGTGAAATTCATTTTAATTACA
>NC_059218.1:42522193-42684693 GCF_020615455.1 Coregonus clupeaformis | reverse complement strand
TCAAGGAAAAGCTTGACAGCCCTACAAAATAGAAATGTGATTAATTTTTGGGCCAGGGATTCAGGACTCTCGTCTTTGAATAAACTCATGAAGGGACAGGGTTTGTATCTTTGTTGTAACCCTTAGCGTGAATGATTATCCTATGAAGGTTCATGACACACCTAAAGCCTGATTCACACCAATGGGCAAGAAAGGAGAGATGGGAAGAGGAGAGGAGAGAGGGGAAGAGGAGAGGAGAGGGGGAAGAGGAGAGCTGTTTACAATTTGGGTTATTTGGAAACCCATTGGTAAATATTGGGACAGAACACACGCTATGTTCTTTTGACAGAACCAGTCGGGTTGCGTGAATAACATGGGATTAAATGTAACCGTCATTTGGCTTAATTTAACCATCATGCTGGGTTGACCAAGCACCTAATCCTAATCTAATCTAATCTTTAGGTTATTTTCAGGAGGCGTGGCTTATTAGGGGGCGTGGCTTTCAGATAGATCATATTGGCGATCCGTGATAGTAAATGTCCTTCCTGTTCATCAAATGTACATTCTTTTTTGGGTTATTTTTTGAATTCTGGAAAATGTAGATGATTTATTACAAATTATAATAAAGGTAATTAATAACTAGCAGGCCGCGACCGGGAGAAAGAAAACAACCCAACTAAGTGACCCAACACCTGCAACCCAGCAGTTGGGTTAACCAAACAACCCAGTTATTTATTGAGTGAACTATGGAGGATGCATAACCAGGCCAGCCAAATACAGATGGGTTTGGCTCAGAGTGAATTACAAGGTCATAACCAGGCCAGGTTTGGCTCAGTGTGAATTACAAGGTCATAACCAGGCCAGCCAAATATAGCTGGGTTTGAGTCAGTGTGAATTACAAGGTTCATGGTTCACTCTGATTCACCTCTGTACAGAGCCGGCTGCAGAACGAATCAGTTGGACAAGCCTTTGATGTCCATTGGCAGGCATTTTTTTCACGGGACCTACTATGTGTGCACGCGCTTGCACGTTCACTATTTTTTTTAAATGGGTGCTATAGGAAAAACCATAGGCAGCTCGTGAGTTTCAAGTTTGGGGAAGCTTACAATTTATCCTACCATTTCTACCGATCTGGGTTCCAGTTATGATAATTTAAAAAAATGCGCATTTTCATGGAACGGTTTCATTTCAATAATAACGTTTTAATTTCTCCAAATCATTGTCACGTGGTTAATCATACAAATCTGAAGTAAATGTTAAAATAAATCTAAAAGTTAAAATTTAACTAAGGCGAGAGCACCAGCCTCTGCCATATGGACACATTGATACACTGTGATCCATTGGCGGCTAAAGAAATGAGTTCAGAGATAGCCTATAGAACTCAGAGAGAGCCTATAGAACAGAGAGAGAGCCTATAGAACAGAGAGAGAGCCTATAGAACTCAGAGAGAGCCTATAGAACTCAGAGAGAGAGCCTATATAACAGAGAGAGAGCCTATAGAACAGAGAGAGCCTACAGAACAGAGAGAGAGCCTATAGAACTCAGAGAGAGCCTATAGAACTCAGAGAGCCTAAGAACAGAGAGAGCCTATAGAACAGAGAGAGAGCCTATAGAACAGAGAGAGAGCCTATAGAACTCAGAGAGAGCCTATAGAACAGAGAGAGAGCCTATAGAACTCAGAGAGAGCCTATAGAACTCAGAGAGAGAGCCTATATAACAGAGAGAGAGCCTATAGAACAGAGAGAGAGCCTATAGAACTCAGAGAGAGCCTATAGAACTCAGAGAGAGAGCCTATAGAACAGAGAGAGAGCCTATAGAACAGAGAGAGCCTATAGAACTCAGAGAGAGCCTATAGAACTCAGAGAGAGAGCCTATAGAACAGAGAGAGCCTATAGAACTCAGAGAGAGCCTATAGAACTCAGAGAGAGAGCCTATAGAACAGAGAGAGCCTATAGAACTCAGAGAGAGCCTATAGAACTCAGAGAGAGCCTATAGAACTCAGAGAGAGCCTATAGAACTCAGAGAGAGCCTATAGAGCTCAGAGAGAGCCTATAGAGCTCAGAGAGAGCCTATAGAGCTCAGAGATAGCCTATAGAACTCAGAGATAGCCTATAGAACTCAGAGAGAGAGCCTATAGAACTCAGAGAGAGCCTATAGAACTCAGAGAGCCTATAGAACTCAGAGAGAGCCTATAGAACTCAGAGAGAGCCTATAAAACTCAGAGAGAGCCTATAGAGCTCAGAGATAGCCTATAGAGCTCAGAGATAGCCTATAGAACTCAGAGATAGCCTATAGAACTCAGAGAGAGAGCCTATAGAACTCAGAGAGAGCCTATAGAACTCAGAGATAGCCTATAGAGCTCAGAGAGAGCCTATAGAGCTCAGAGATAGCCTATAGAGCTCAGAGATAGCCTATAGAGCTCAGAGATAGCCTATAGAGCTCAGAGATAGCCTATAGAGCTCAGAGATAGCCTATAGAGCTCAGAGATAGCCTATAGAACTCAGAGATAGCCTATAGAACTCAGAGATAGCCTATAGGCCACTGCAGCAGTAAGTCTATGACTTCATCATCACTAAGTAAAGTAAATATTACTCCGCCTGTCTGCCTCCCTTTCTATCTGTCTTGACTTGAGCTATTGCTAGTGAAGTGCAACATTGTATCAAATCATCAACTGGGTCCGGCTCGAAGCTGTCACTAGCGAACATGCAACATTGTATCAACTAGCCTATTCCGGGCCCTCAGAGTTTCCCGCGCCAGTGAGCTCAGGACAGACAGCAGTTTTTTTTTAAATGACGTTTCCACTGGATATATGGGATCATCAGATCATGAAATGTTGCTCTTTCACACCGAGGCCTGGTGAAAAAAAGACTGTGAAGCTCTGCTTATTAGTGCTGGACGTGGTGAGTTATGACAATCAAAAAATCAGACATCGCCAAAATGGGCACTTTCCAAATGTTTCATGCAGCATCCCAGGTAGTCTTCTGTGCGTGATCTGGCGCGTGCACTCCCTCAACGATTTGCCATTGTGTTTTAGGTCATTGTCCTGCTGAAAGATGAATTCATCTCCCAGTGTCTGTTGGAAAGCAGACTGAACCAGGTTTTACTCTAGGATTTTGCCTGTGCTTAGCTCCATTCCATTTATTTTCTATCCTGAAAAACTCCCCAGTCCTTAACGATTACAAGCATACCCATAACACGATGCAGCCACCACTATGCTCGAAAATATGGAGAGTGGTACTCAGTAATGTGTTGTATTGGATTTCCCACAAACATAACACTTTGTATTCAGGACAAAAAGTTAATTTCTTTGCCACATTTTTTATAGTATTACTTTAGTGCTTTGTTGCAAACAGGATACATGTTTTGGAATATTTGCATTCTGTACAGGCTTCCTTATTTTCACTCTGTCATTTAGGTTAGTATTGTGGAGTAACTACAATGTTGCTGATCCATCCTCAGTTTTCTCCTATTACAGCCATTAAACTCTGTAACTGATTTAAAGTCACCATTGGCCTCGTGGTGAAATACCTGAGTGGTTTCCTTCCTCTCCGGCAACTGAGTTAGGAAGGACGCATGTATCTTTGTAGTGACTGGGTGTATTGATACATCATCCAAAGTGTAATTAATAACTTCACCATGCTCAAAGGGATATTCAATGTCTGCTTTTTTTTTTTTTTCACCCATCTACTAATCGTTGCCCTTCTTTGCGAGTCATTGGAAAACCTCCCTGGTCTTTGTGGTTGAATCTGTGTATGAGATTCACTGCTCGACTGAGGGACCTTACAGATAATTGTATGTGTGGGGTACAGAGATGAGGTAGTCATTCAAAAACTCATGTTAAACACAATTATTGCACACAGAGTGAGTCGATGCAACTTATTATGTGACTTGTTAAGCACATTTTCACTCCTGAACTTTTTTTAGGCTTGCCATAACAAAGGGGTTGAATACTTATTGACTTAAGACATTTCAGCTTTTCATTTGTTATTCATTTATAAACATTTCAAAATATATAATTCCACTTTGACATTATGGGATATTATGTGTAGGCCAGTGACCAAACATCTCAATGTAATCCATTTTAAATTCAGGCTGTAACACAACAATGTGGACAAAATGAATCCTTTCTGAAGGCACTTTATGTGTCCAACTCATTCCACGCAGGGACGAGTGTCTGCAGGTTCTCTCCCCTCCCTTGGACTTGATTGATGAATTAAGGTCACTGATTAGTCAGGAACTCCCCTCACCTGGTTGCCTAGGGCTTAGTGAGGAACTCCCCTCACCTGGTTGTCTAGGGCTTAGTGAGGAACTCCCCTCACCTGGTTGTCTAGGGCTTAGTGAAGAACTCCCCTCAACTGGTTGCCTAGGGCTTAGTGAGGAACTCCCCTCACCTGGTTGTCTAGGGCTTAGTGAGGAACTCCCCTCACCTGGTTGTCTAGGGCTTAGTGAAGAACTCCCCTCACCTGGTTGCCTAGGGCTTAGTGAGGAACTCCCCTCACCTGGTTGCCTAGGGCTTAGTGAAGAACTCCCCTCACCTGGTTGTCTAGGGCTTAGTGAGGAACTCCCCTCACCTGGTTGCCTAGGGCTTCTCCCCTCACCTGGTTGCCTAGGGCTTAGTGAAGAACTCCCCTCACCTGGTTGTCTAGGGCTTAGTGAGGAACTCCCCTCACCTGGTTGCCTAGGGCTTAGTGAGGAACTCCCCTCACCTGGTTGCCTAGGGCTTAGTGAGGAACTCCCCTCACCTGGTTGCCTAGGGCTTAGTGAGGAACTCCCCTCACCTGGTTGCCTAGGGCTTAGTGAGGAACTCCCTCACCTGGTTGCCTAGGGCTTAGTGAGGAACTCCCCTCACCTGGTTGCCTAGGGCTTAGTGAGGAACTCCCCTCACCTGGTTGCCTAGGGCTTAGTGAGGAACTCCCCTCACCTGGTTGTCTAGGGCTTAGTGAGGAACTCCCCTCACCTGGTTGTCTAGGGCTTAGTGAGGAACTCCCCTCACCTGGTTGCCTAGGGCTTAGTGAGGAACTCCCCTCACCTGGTTGCCTAGGGCTTAGTGAGGAACTCCCCTCACCTGGTTGCCTAGGGCTTAGTGAGGAACTCCCCTCACCTGGTTGTCTAGGGCTTAGTGAAGACAGCCCAGGTCTAGACCAAAGAGGCTACATTACCAACCTCTTTGAAGAGGTTCATGAAGCGCGGTCCGAAGCGCCAGGGTTTGTGTCGGTGACACTGCAGGGAGCTGACCGTCATCTGAGTGGCTCGCTGTGATGCCACGGCAACCATGAAAACCGCATCATACATCAACGCTGCCTCCGTCTGGAACCAGGATCACATGGAGGAGAGAGGTTAAAACATTTAGGTTAGTTAAGGTTAGTTACATTACATTAATTATGTAGGTTAGTTAGGGGCTTTGGCATCTGTTACATTAAATCACAGATAACATTTTAAAAAATCAAAACGTTTGTGTGTGTGTGTGTGTGTGTGTGTGCATGCATGCCTTTGTGTGTATGTGTGTGTGTGTGTGTGTGTGTGTGTGTGTGTGTGTGCATGCCTGCGTGCATTCATTAGTGTGTGTGTGCGTGCGCATGCATGCCTTTGTGTGTATGTGTGTGTGTGTGTGTGTGTGTGTGTGTGTATTCTAACCGTCATAACTCCATCCATTAATCCACTCTCCTGTTTAGGTGGAGCCTGAAGCCTCTCCAGAGACCACTTCTCCATGGTGGAGGCTACATAAGGGTCGTCTATATTCAACAGCCTGAAACCTGTCATATTAACCCCACTGTAGCGATAAGGTTCCAGGTCTAACGCAAACAGATCCTAGAGATGGACGGATGGGGAGAGAGAGGGAGAGGGGGAAGGGGGTTGGAGGGGGTGGGGAGAGAGGGCGAGAGTGGGGGGGGAGGGGGAGAGGGGGAGAAGAGAGGGTGAGAGAGGGGGAGGGAGAGAAGAGAAGAGAGGGGGAGAGCGGGGAGAGAGAGGGGGAGAGAGAGGGGGAGGGAGAGAAGAGAGGGGGGAGAGAGAGGGGAGGGAGAGAAGAGAAGAGAGGGGGAGAGCGGGGGAGAGAGAGAAAGAGGGGGAGAAGAGGGGGCAAGAAGGGGAAGGGGAGAAGAGAGGGGGAGAGAGAGGGGGAGGGGAGAGAGGGCGAGAGCAGGGGGAGGAAGAGAGGGCGAGAGCGGGGGAGAGAGAGGGGAGGGAGAGAAGAGAGGGCGAGAGCGGGGGAGAGAGAGGGGGAGAGAGAGGGAAGTATAGCAAGGGAGAGGGAGATTAAGAATAAAGAGACCTTTAATGAAATGGAAGATGATGTGTCTGAACAACTACAGTGAGGGAAAAAAGTATTTGATCCCCTGCTGATTTTGTACGTTTGCTCACTGACAAAGAAATGATCAGTCGGTAATTTTAATGGTAGGTTTATTTGAACAGTGAGAGACAGAATAACAACAACAAAATCCAAAAGAACGCATGTCAAAAATGTTATAAATTGATTTGCATTTTAATGAGGGAAATAAGTATTTGACCCCCTCTCAATCAGAAAGATTTCTGGCTCCCAGGTGTCTTTTATACAGGTAACGAGCTGAGATTAGGAGCACACTCTTAAAGGGAGTGCTCCTAATCTCAGCTTGTTACCTGTATAAAAGACACCTGTCCACAGAAGCAATCAATCAATCAGATTCCAAACTCTCCACCATGGCCAAGACCAAAGAGCTCTCCAAGGATGTCAGGGACAAGATTGTAGACCTACACAAGGCTGGAATGGGCTACAAGACCATCGCCAAGCAGCTTGGTGAGAAGGTGACAACAGTTGGTGCGATTATTCGCAAATGGAAGAAACACAAAATAACTGTCAATCTCCCTCTGCCTGGGGCTCCATGTAAGATCTCACCTCGTGGAGTTGCAATGATCATGAGAACGGTGAGGAATCAGCCCAGAACTACACGGGAGGATCTTGTCAATGATCTCAAGGCAGCTGGGACCATAGTCACCAAGAAAACAATTGGTAACACACTACGCCGTGAAGGACTGAAATCCTGCAGCGCCCGCAAGGTCCCCCCTGCTCAAGAAAGCACATATACAGGGCCGTCTGAAGTTTGCCAATGAACATCTGAATGATTCAGAGGAGAACTGGGTGAAAGTGTTGTGGTCAGATGAGACCAAAATGGAGCTCTTTGGCATCAACTCAACTCGCCATGTTTGGAGGAGGAGGAATGCTGCCTATGACCCCAAGAACACCATCCCCACCGTCAAACATGGAGGTGGAAACATTATGCTTTGGGGGTGTTTTTCTGCTAAGGGGACAGGACAACTTCACCACATCAAAGGGACGATGGACGGGGCCATGTACCGTCAAATCTTGGGTGAGAACCTCCTTCCCTCAGCCAGGGCATTGAAAATGGGTCGTGGATGGGTATTCCAGCATGACAATGACCCAAAACACACGGCCAAGGCAACAAAGGAGTGGCTCAAGAAGAAGCACATTAAGGTCCTGGAGTGGCCTAGCCAGTCTCCAGACCTTAATTACATAGAAAATCTGTGGAGGGAGCTGAAGGTTTGAGTTGCCAAACGTCAGCCTCGAAACCTTAATGACTTGGAGAAGATCTGCAAAGAGGAGTGGGACAAAATCCCTCCTGAGATGTGGGCAAACCTGGTGGCCAACTACAAGAAACGTCTGACCTCTGTGATTGCCAACAAGGGTTTTGCCACCAAGTACTAAGTCATGTTTTGCAGAGGGGTCAAATACTTATTTTAAGATGCAAATCAATTTATATCATTTTTGACATGCGTTTTTCTGGATTTTTTTGTTGTTATTCTGTCTCTCACTGTTCAAATAAACCTAGCATTAAAATTATAGACTGATCATGTCTTTGTCAGTGGGCAAACGTACAAAATCAGCAGGGGATCAAATACTTTTTTCCCTCACTGTATATGTTATTAACATTTATATTCTGTTTTTTACAGTTTATAAAAGTGCACATTCAGAGCTTCATAATAATAATAATAATAATAATATGTAACATTTGCAATTTAGCAGACAATTCTATCTAATGGTATATCATACACTGTAATTGGAGATGTTATGCTACTAGAAATGTTGACGAGTGAGTCAGGAATTCAGAGCTCACCAATGTAGTGAAGAAGAAATGGTGGTATTCTGTCATCATTCCCATCGAAGAGAGCTGCGTAGGAAAGAAGAACTAGACAGTAGTAGACAGTCCTCAACAGACTCCCACTGGGAGGTTGTCCTCAACAGACTCCCACTGGGAGGTTGTCCTCAACAGACTCCCACTGGGAGGTTGTCCTCAACAGACTCCCACTGGGAGGTTGTTCTCAACAGACTCCCACTGGGAGGTTGTTCTCAACAGACTCCCACTGGGAGGTTGTTCTCAACAGACTCCCACTGGGAGGTTGTTCTCAATAGACTCCCACTGGGAGGTTGTTCTCAACAGACTCCCACTGGGAGGTTGTCCTCAACAGACTCCCACTGAGAGGTTGTCCTCAACAGACTGGGAGGTTGTCCTCAACAGACTCCCACTGAGAGGTTGTCCTCAACAGACTGGGAGGTTGTTCTCAACAGACTCCCACTGGGAGGTTGTCCTCAACAGACTGGGAGGTTGTTCTCAATAGACTCCCACTGGGAGGTTGTTCTCAACAGACTCCCACTGGGAGGTTGTTCTCAACAGACTCCCACTGGGAGGTTGTCCTCAACAGACTCCCACTGGGAGGTTGTCCTCAACAGACTGGGAGGTTGTTCTCAACAGACTCCCACTGGGAGGTTGTCCTCAACAGACTCCCACTGGGAGGTTGTCCTCAACAGACTCCCACTGGGAGGTTGTTCTCAACAGACTGGGAGGTTGTTCTCAATAGACTCCCACTGGGAGGTTGTTCTCAACAGACTGGGAGGTTGTCCTCAACAGACTGGGAGGTTGCTCTCAATAGACTCCCACTGGGAGGTTGTTCTCAACAGACTCCCACTGGGAGGTTGTTCTCAATAGACTCCCACTGGGAGGTTGTTCTCAACAGACTCCCACTGGGAGGTTGTCCTCAACAGACTCCCACTGGGAGGTTGTCCTCAACAGACTGGGAGGTTGTTCTCAACAGACTCCCACTGGGAGGTTGTCCTCAACAGACTCCCACTGGGAGGTTGTCCTCAACAGACTCCCACTGGGAGGTTGTTCTCAACAGACTGGGAGGTTGTTCTCAATAGACTCCCACTGGGAGGTTGTTCTCAACAGACTGGGAGGTTGTTCTCAACAGACTCCCACTGGGAGGTTGTTCTCAACAGACTCCCACTGGGAGGTTGTTCTCAACAGACTCCCACTGGGAGGTTGTTCTCAACAGACTCCCACTGGGAGGTTGTTCTCATTATAAAACATCAATAACTTTTTGAAAACTGCAGGAAAACCAAAAAGGCAATTAGCTTCACATCTCTCCCCTCTGGTGCCCAGTGTGTGTGTGTGTGTGTCAAGTGTGTGTGTGTGTCCAGTGTGTGTCTGTGTGTGTGTGTGTGTGTGTGTGTGTCCAGTGTGTGTGTGTGTGTCCAGTGTGTGTATGTGTGTGTGTGTGTGTGTGTGTGTGTGTGTGTGTGTGTGTCCAGTGTGTGTGTGTGTCCAGTGTGTGTCTGTGTGTGTGTGTGTGTGTGTGTGTCCAGTGTGTGTGTGTGTGTGTGTGTGTGTGTGTGTGTGTGTGTGTGTGTGTGTGTGTGTGTGTGTGTGTGTGTGTGTGTCCAATGTGTAGGGATGTAGGGATAACAGCACCATTTTTTTCTGTATGTACTGAACTGTAGAGAGTGTTGGGAAGAGTGGAATCATCTTATGCTGAGCTAGATTCCAACTATACAACCAGAATCAGCCTGTGTAACAGAGTACGTCTTGAGAACTACAACCAGAATCAGCCTGTGTAACAGAGTACGTCTTGAGAACTACAACCAGAATCAGCCTGTGTAACATAGTACATTTAGTCTCTGAACCTCACTGGGTGCAAAGCCTTCTGAGCCCAAAGATAAGTCTGCACACACAAAGGTACTTTAGCTATCACTCCACAAAGCTGCGTTAGCTATCACTCCACAAAGCCGCGTTAGCTATCACTCCACAAAGCCGCGTTAGCTATCACTCCACAAAGCTGCGTTAGCTATCACTCCACAAAGCCGCGTTAGCTATCACTCCACAAAGCCGCGTTAGCTATCACTCCACAAAGCTGCGTTAGCTATCACTCCACAAAGCTGCGTTAGCTATCACTCCACAAAGCTGCGTTAGCATCCACAAAGCTGTGTTAGCTATCACTCCACAAAGCTGCGTTAGCTATCACTCCCACAAAGCCGCGTTAGCTATCACTCCACAAAGCCGCGTTAGCTATCACTCCACAAAGCCGCGTTAGCTATCACTCCACAAAGCCGCGTTAGCTATCACTCCACAAAGCTGTGTTAGCTATCACTCCACAAAGACGCGTTAGCCATCACTCCACAAAGCCGCGTTAGCTATCACTCCACAAAGCCGCGTTAGCTATCACTCCACAAAGCTGCGTTAGCTATCACTCCACAAAGCCGCGTTAGCTATCACTCCACAAAGCTGCGTTAGCTATCACTCCACAAAGCCGCGTTAGCTATCACTCCACAAAGTCGCGTTAGCTATCACTCCACAAAGCCGCGTTAGCTATCACTCCACAAAGCCGCGTTAGCTATCACTCCACAAAGCCGCGTTAGCTATCACTCCACAAAGCCGCGTTAGCTATCACTCCACAAAAGCCATGGTCCTGTGCTATCTGAGTATCTCAGCGCCAGCGTGGTAGGGTCAGGGTCAGGGTCAGGGTTAGGGTCAGGGTCAGGATCAGGGTCAGGGTTAGGGTTAGGGTCAGGGTCAGGGTTAGGGTCAGAGTCAGGGTTAGGGTCAAGGTCAGGGTTAGGGTTAGGGTCAGGGTCAGGGTCAGGGTTAGGGTCAGGGTTAGGGTCAGGGTCAGGGTCAGAGTCAGGGTTAGGGTCAGGGTCAGAGTCAGGGTCAGGGTCATGGTTAGGGTCAGGGTCAGGGTCAGGGTCAGGGTTGGTACCTGTTTGAGTATCTCTGCGGAGGTGCGGTAGGAGCAGTCAAACAAGATATAGTACTCTTTGTCTTTCTTCATCTCCTTCAGAAGAGGTCTGGCATCAATCTCTCCAGGTGGAAGCTGCCGTATCCTGATCTTCAGGTTCAACTTAGACGGAGCCTTGATCAACTCCTGCATCCGCATCAGACCTGGAACACAACATATCATACAATATAGTATGGTTAGACCTAGTAGCATCAGACCTGGAACACAACATATCATACAATATAGTATGGTTAGACCTAGTAGCATCAGACCTGGAACACAACCAATAACAATATAGTATGGTTAGATCCATATTAGTATCCCTGCCTGAGGTTGCACCCAGCTGAGGTTCTATGGTTGTACCCAGCTGAGATTCTATGGTTGCACCCAGCTGAGGTTCTATGGTTGCACCCAGCTGAGGTTCTATGGTTGCACCCAGCTGAGGTTCTATGGTTGTACCCAGCTGAGGTTCTATGGTTGCACCCAGCTGAGGTTCTATGGTTGCACCCAGCTGAGGTTCTATGGTTGCACCCAGCTGAGGTTCTATGGTTGCACCCAGCTGAGGTTCTATGGTTGCACCCAGCTGAGGTTCTATGGTTGCACCCAGCTGAGGTTCTATGGTTGTACCCAGCTGAGGTTCTATGGTTGCACCCAGCTGAGGTTCTATGGTTGCACCCAGCTGAGGTTCTATGGTTGTACCCAGCTGAGGTTCTATGGTTGCACCCAGCTGAGGTTCTATGGTTGCACCCAGCTGAGGTTCTATGGTTGCACCCAGCTGAGGTTCTATGGTTGCACCCAGCTGAGGTTCTATGGTTGTACCCAGCTGAGGTTCTATGGTTGCACCCAGCTGAGGTTCTATGGTTGCACCCAGCTGAGGTTCCATGGTTGCACCCAGCTGCGGGCCCATATTCATATTTTGCCCAGGTATTGTTTGGGTATGCATCCCAAATGACACCCTATTCCCTGTGCACTACTTTTGACCAGGGACCATAGGGCTCTATGTAGGGGATAGGGTACCATTTGAGACGCATCCATAGCGTCTGAATTAAACTGTCCTACTTGCAATAAGAACAATGAACACAGATTAGTCTTGAGGAATGTTTTATGAGAGAGAGAGAGAGAGAGAGAGTGACTCCTCTCTTTTTGTTTTCTCATGATTTGGTTGGGTCTCTGGGTCTCTCTGTGTGTGTGTGTCTCTGTGTGTGTCTCTCTCTGTGTGTGTGTGTGTCTCACTCACTCACACACATTTAGAAACCAGACCAAAGTCGTAGCAGGCCATGTTGGCTCAGACCAGAGAACCAAGTGAAAATCTGTTGGACGCCACTTAGAGAACAGATGGTAGAGGCTGGGTGACCTCTGGTACTGACATACACAACAAGCCCCTCATATAGCGGCAGGTAGCTTAGTGGTTAAGAGCGTTGTGCCAGTAACCTAAAGGTCGCTGGTTCTAATCCCCGAGCCGACTAGGTGAAAAATCTGTATATGTGCCCTTGCTCAAGGCACTTAAACCTAATTGCTCCTGTAAGTCGCTCTGGATAAGAGCATCTGCTAAATGACAAAAAAAAAAGAACAAAAAAAAAATTATTTAAACGACTAATTAAAAAATATATATATGAAAGGATTTACATTTACGTCATTTAGCAGACGCTCTTATCCAGAGCGACTTACAAATAGGTGCATTTACCTTATAGCCAGTGGGATAACCACTTTACAATTGTTTTTATTTATTTTTTGGGGGGGGTGGGTTGAGGTAAGGGGGGGGGGTAGAAGGATTACTTTATCCTATCCCAGGTATTCCTTAAAGAGGTGGGGTTTCAAATGTCTCCGGAAGGTGGTGAGTGACTCCGCTGTCCTGGCGTCGTGAGGGAGCTTGTTCCACCATTGGGGTGTCAGAGCAGCGAACAGTTTTGACTGGGCTGAGCGGGAACTATGCTTCCGCAGAGGAAGGGGAGCCAGCAGGCCAGAGGTGGATGAACGCAATGCCCTCGTTTGGGTGTAGGGACTGATCAGAGCCTGAAGGTACGGAGGAATTGTACCACAGAATTAATAGCTATATATACAGTACATACAGCTGAAGTCGGAAGTTTGCCACCTGTGTCAACATTCACTTCGGTTGGAGTCATTAAAGCTCGTTTTTCAACCACTCCACAAATGTATTGTTAACAAACTATAGTTTTGGCAGGTCGATTAGGACATCTACTTTGCGCATGACACAAGTAATTTTTCCAACAATTGTTTACAGACAGATTATTTCACTTATAATTCACTGTATCACAATTCCAGTGGGCCAGAAGTTTACATACACTAAGTTGACTGTGCCTTTAAACAGCTTGGAAAATTCCAGAAAATTATGTCATGGCTTTAGAAGCTTCTGATAGGCTAATTGACATCATTTGAGTCAATTGGAGGTGTACCTGTGGATGTATTTCAAGGCCTACCTTCAAACTCAGTGCCTCTTTGCTTGACATCATGGGAAAATCAAAAAAATCAGCCAAGACCTCAGAAAAATAATTGTAGACCTCCACAAGTCTGGTTCATCCTTGGGAGCAATTTCCAAATGCCTGAAGGTACCACGTTCATCTGTACAAACAATAGTACGCAAGTATAAACACCATGGGACCACGCAGCCGTCATACCGCTCAGGAAGGAGACGCGTTCTGTCTCCTAGAGATTAACGTACTTTGGTGGGAAAATTAGCAAATCAATCCCAGAACAGCAGCAAAGGACCTTGTGAAGATACTGGAGGAAACAGGTACAAAAGTATCTATATCCACAGTAAAGCGAACCCTATATCGACAACCTGAAAGGCCGCTCAGCAAGGAAGAAGCCACTGCTCCAAAACCGCCATAAAAAAGCCAGACTACGGTTTGCAACTGCACATGGGGGCAAAGATCGTACTTTTTGGAGAAATGTCCTCTTGTCTGATGAAACAAAAAATAGAACTGTTTGGCCATAATGACCATCATTATGTTTGGAGGAAAAAGAGGGTAGCTTGCAAGCCGAAGAACACCATCCCAACCGTGAAGCACGGGGGTGGCAGCATTATGCTGTGGGGGTGCTTGCTGCAGGAGGGACTGGTGCACTTCACAAAATAGATTGCATCATGAGGAAGGAAAATTATGTGGATATATTGAAGCAACATCTTAAGACATCAGTCAGGAAGTTAAAGCTTGATCGCAAATGGGTCTTCCAAATGGACAATGACCCCAAGCATACTTCCAACGGTGGCAAAATGGCTTAAGGACAACAAAGTCAAGGTATTGGAGTGGCCATCACAAAGCCCTGACCTCAATCCTATAGAAAATGTGTGGGCAGAACCAGTGGCGGCTCCTGAAAAAATTCTCAGGAGGGGCAATTTTTCTGATGATTTAGGTGACCTACACACATTTTAAAAAAGATATGTCCAGCAACAACATGAAGACAGGGGCAGCATATAAGTCAATACCAGAAGCATTTATTGACTGATCTCAAAAGTGTTGGCTTACCAGGGTTGGTGGAGCCCTCAGTTTCATCTTTGCCTCGCAAAGCTAACTCAAACACTCCGCAAAACTTCACACACTGGATTAGCCGGCTGAGGATGTGGCGGTTCTTGCTAATGTCGTAGTAAATATATTTGTTATAGTGAATATGGAATATGATATGTTGAGTAAAATGTTGTGCTAAGATCTATTTAGGTCAGGAGCTGGTTATAAGTTCTGTTCCTATCCAATAACAATGGACAAAAGGGTCCTATCTTGTCAGCCTTGTCAGCAGGTGGCCAAGGACAACACCCACGCCATAGGCCTCTCAGTTCTTCCAACTCACGAGTTCTTGCTCTGAGGACACACACACACACAAACACACACACACACACATCATCACTGTTAAACACACACACACACACACACATCATCACTGTTAAACACACACACACACACACACACACACACAAAAATCCCCTCTCTTAGGCTGAACATTTGAAGACAGAGAACCCGACTCAGAGCCAATGCAACAGTGACAGTAGCCTGGAGGGGACCTCGCCAACTCATCAGGACCAATCAGAAGATCAGAACTACTAGATTCAACCTACTTCATTTATTGCATAAAATGTCTGCACACAATGTTTCGGGGCTCTCTTCAGATAATAATAATAATAATAATAATATGCCATTTAGCAGACGCTTTTATCCAAAGCGACTTACAGTCATGCGTGCATACATTTTTGTGTATGGGTGGTCCCGGGGATCGAACCCACTACCTTGGCGTTACAAGCACCATGCTCTACCAGCTGAGCTACAGAAAGTGGATACTCATGGATGCGCATCGCAATTGTAAAATGTCAACACAATTGGAGACACCACGTCATTTTTGGAGACATGTTATTGACAGTAAACTATTGTAGATGCGACTGCTAACTAAATAAAACATTTTAGCTGGCTAGCTAATCATCTTAGCTAAATGTGGGGCAAACAATTCAGTTATTTACCGTTAATTTGAGGGATTGGGGTGAAAGAAATCGAGTTACATAGTGATACTTTACGATATACTGTATTGACAATATCGCAATATTTTAGCGCTAGTTGGCTGTACCTGCACCAAAACACCATTATTGTTCCTTCATAGCTTGTTCTCAATCTTTTCACATTGGGAGCCAATTTGTTTTCAGCACTTTTATTTCCATGACTGATCAAAACTCGTTCTCATGGCTTTCTGATCCCTCTGCAACAGACATATGGTGCGCAATAAAATCACAGTATCGAATCGCAATACGTATAGAATCATGAGACTCGCAATGCTGATGCATATATCTTATCGTGAGGTTCCTGGCAATTCCCAGCCCAAGTTCATTTGCCACAACAAATCTCTTCGCTAGCAAACGCGATGTCTTCTCCAAAACGGCAATGTGTCTCCAGCAATGTTTACTTTTTTGACGTTCTATGGCATCTCCACTTTCCAAGCATATATGACCACATGTAATATTTTGGTAAGTGATGCAAATAGTGAACTATGTAGGGCCAGGATGTAAAATATATGTAGCTGCAGCAATTTCTCTTATCTGATATGGTAAGTAATGGGGCTTAATTTATAGCTCCCTAAGAGTTTGACGAACGGGTCCGTGAACGCGATTCCAGATATCTTTACCTCTGAATAAACTGCCTTTATTATACCATATCCACCCTGTCCAAAGTCTCTACTTGGTCTCAGTTCTCCAGTAAACTTGTGATTATCAACACTAACCTCATCGTTGTGGCGGCGGACAGCTAGCCTGTATCCCTCATCCAGTTGAGTGAGTGGCAATGTCTTTTTTCGTTCGTACCAATTTTTGGAAAATCCTCGGGTGTAGGACTTTCCGCCTTTAGTAGAAACCTGTTGAATTATTAAATTTGGTCTGGGAGGTCCTAATTGTTTCGTTGCCAATTTATCTTCATTTGTTCGCCGACAAAAAGGAACTTCTTTCAAACAATCCGCTCTTTTCTCAGTTACGTTCATGGTTACGTAACGTATGACGAAAGCGCGTAAGTGCAAGCCCACAGACACCCATTGAGATTGTATTGAAGGCTCTGAAATTTGAAAAAATAGATTTTACATGGGAGTCTATGACAGACTTCTGGGCGATTTTCAACCTGACTGAAATCGCCCCAAAAGGGGGGGGGAGCCATTTGAAGCACGACTTTAGCCTGATTCGACATTTAGTGGCAGTGTGGCACTGTGGCAGATCAGACGTATAGATTACAACACTGATAACTACTGTTGCTGTGATATAATTGATTAGAAAAAAAATCCCTTCCTTTTCCTGTTTGGCAGTGCGTCGCCCATATTGCCCTATTGAACAGGCCGCCCCTGGGCAGAACTGAAAAAGCGTGTGCGAGCAAGGAGGCCTACAAACCTGACTCAGTTACACCAGCTCTGTCAGGAGGAATGGGCCAAAATTCACCCAACTTATTGTGGGAAGCTTGTGGAAGGCTACCCAAAACATTTGACCCAAGTTAAACAATTTAAAAGGCAATGCTACCAAATACTAATTGAGTGTATGTAAACTTCTGACCCACTGGGAATGTGATGAAATAAATAAAAGCTGAAATAAATCATTCTCTCTAGTATTATTCTGACATTTCACATTCTTAAAATAAAGTGGTGATCCTAACTGACCTAAGACAGGGAATTTTTACTAGGATTAAATGTCAGGAATTGTGAAAAACAGAGTTTAAATGTATTTGGCTAAGGTGTATGTAAACTTCCGACTTCAACTGTATCTCCATGGGATACACACTGAATTAATAGTTATATATACAGTATACTGTATATCTCTATGGGATACACACTGAATGAATAGCTATGATACAGTATATACAGTACTGTTCAAAAGTTTGGGGTCACTTAGAAATGTCCTTGTTTTCGAAAGAAAAACAATTTTTTCGTCCATTAAAATAACATCAACTTGATCAGAAATACAGTGTAGACATTGTTCATGTTGTAAATGGCTATTGTAGCTGGAAATGGCAGATTTTTTATGGAATATCTACATAGAAACAGACGCCTCACAGGTCCTCAACTGGCATCTTCATTAAATAGTACCCGCAAAACACCAGTCTCAACGTCAACAGTGAAGCGGCGACTCCGGGATGCAGACCTTCTAGGCAGAGATGCAAAGAAAAAGCCATATCTCAGACTGCCCATTTTAATCTTTTATTTTTATTGGCCAGTCTGAGATATGGCCGTTTCCAGCTACAATAGCCATTTACAACATGAACAATGTCTACACAGTTTTTCTGATCAATTTGATGTTATTTTAATGGACAAAATAATTGCTTTTCTTTCGAAAACAAGGAAATGTCTAAGTGACCCCAAACTTTTGAACGGTAGTATATATATATATATATACAGTGGGGAAAAAAAGTATTTAGTCAGCCACCAATTGTGCAAGTTCTCCCACTTAAAAAGATGAGAGAGGCCTGTAATTTTCATCATAGGTACACGTCAACTATGACAGACAAAATGAGGGAAAAAAATCCAGAAAATCACATTGTAAGATTTTTAATGAATTTATTTGCAAATTATGGTGGAAAATAAGTATTTGGTCAATAACAAAAGTTTCTCAATACTTTGTTATATACCCTTTGTTGGCAATGACACAGGTCAAAAGTTTTCTGTAAGTCTTCACAAGGTTTTCACACACTGTTGCTGGCCCATTCCTCCATGCAGATCTCCTCTAGAGCAGTGATGTTTTGGGGCTGTCGCTGGGCAACACGGACTTCCAACTCCCTCCAACGATTTTCTATGGGGTTGAGATCTGGAGACTGGCTAGGCCACTCCAGGACCTTGAAATGCTTCTTACGAAGTCACTCCTTCGTTGCCCGGGCGGTGTGTTTGGGATCATTGTCATGCTGAAAGACCCAGCCACGTTTCATCTTCAATGCCCTTGCTGATGGAAGGAGGTTTTCACTCAAAATCTCACGATACATGGCCCCATTCATTCTTTCCTTTACACGGATCAGTCGTCCTGGTCCCTTTGCAGAAAAACAGCCCCAAAGCATGATGTTTCCACCCCCATGCTTCACAGTAGGTATGGTGTTCTTTGGATGCAACTCAGCATTCTTTGTCCTCCAAACACGACGAGTTGAGTTTTTACCAAAAAGTTCTATTTTGGTTTCATCTGACCATATGACATTCTCCCAATCCTCTTCTGGACCATCCAAATGCACTCTAGCAAACTTCAGACGGGCCTGGACATGTACTGGCTTAAGCAGGGGGACACGTCTGGCACTGCAGGATTTGAGTCCCTGGCGGCATAGTGTGTTACTGATGGTAGGCTTTGTTACTTTGGTCCCAGCTCTCTGCAGGTCATTCACTAGGTCCCCCTGTGTGGTTCTGGGATTTTTGTTCACCGTTCTTGTGATCATTTTGACCCCACGGGGTGAGATCTTGCGTGGAGCCCCAGATCAAGGGAGATTATCAGTGGTCTTGTATGTCTTCCATTTCCTAATAATTGCTCCCACAGTTGATTTCTTCAAACCAAGTTGCTTACCTATTCCAGATTCAGTCTTCCCAGCCTGGTGCAGGTCTACAATTTTGTTTCTGGTGTCCTTTGACAGCTCTTTGGTCTTGGCCATAGTGGAGTTTGGAGTGTGACTGTTTGAGGTTGTGGACAGGTGTCTTTTATACTGATAACAAGTTCAAACAGGTGCCATTAATACAGGTAACGAGTGGAGGATAGAGGAGCCTCTTAAAGAAGAAGTTACAGGTCTGTGAGAGCCAGAAATCTTGCTTGTTTGTAGGTGACCAAATACTTATTTTCCACCATAATTTGCAAATAAATTCATTAAAAATCCTACAATGTGATTTTCTGGATTTTTTTCTTCTCAATTTGTCTGTCATAGTTGACGTGTACCTATGATGAAAATTACAGGCCTCTCTCATCTTTTTTAAGTGGGAGAACTTGCACAATTGGTGGCTGACTAAATACTTTTTTTCCCCACTGTATATATATATATATATATATATATATATATATATATATATATACACACACACACACACACACACCAGTCAAACGTTTGGACACACCTACTCTTTCAAAGTTTTTCTTTATTTCTACGATTTTTTACATTGTAGAATAATAGTGAAGACATCAAAACTATGAAATAACACATATGGAATCATGTAGTAACCAAAAAAGTGTTAAACAAATCACAATATATTTTACATTTGAGATTCTTCAAATAACCACCCTTTGCCTCGATGACAGCTTTGCATACTCTTGGCATCCGAATGCACCGAATGCACTTTATATATCTATGGGATACACAATACAAACTACGTCTAACCACCTTGGTCCAGGGGCATTATGGCTAATTATTATGGCTAATCGTTATGGCTAATCGTTACGGCTAATCGTTACGGCTAACCGTTACGGCTAATCGTTACGGCTAACCGTTACGGCTAACCGTTACGGCTAACCGTTACGGCTAACCATTACGGCTAAATGGTACTCCCTATTTCCTACATTCCCTATGTCAAAAGTAGTGCACTATATAGAAGTTGGGACGCAGCCAAGGTCATCCTTACTCTGACAGATGTACCAAGGATAAGACATGAGAAGGGGGAGGGTGGGGGGGTCCTTCCTGCCGTCGCTTAGGTAACATGTGGCTAAATCGTCAGCTTGGTAACATCTGGCTGTGGATAGCCTACTGAGATAAGACCTGGGTGTGTCAACAAGACAATCTCTCACTCTTTTGCTCTATACTGTCATCATTTTCTCTCTTTCTGTTTATTTCTATTCCCTCTCTCTATTCTCTCTGTATCCCTCTCTGTTCTCTCCCCCTCTCTCTCTCTGTTCTCTCCCCCTCTCTGTTATCTCCCTCTCTCTCTCTCTCTCTATTCTCTCCCCCTCTCTCTCTCTGTTCTCTCCCCCTCTCTCTCTCTGTTCTCTCCCCTTCTCTCTCTCTCTGTTCTCTCCCCCTCTCTCTCTCTGTTCTCTCCCCCTCTCTCTCTGTTCTCTCCCCCTCTCTCTCTCTGTTCTCTCCCCCTCTCTGTTCTCTCCCTCTCTCTCTCTCTCTGTTCTCTCCCCCTCTCTCTCTCTCTTCTCTCCCTCTCTCTCTCTCTCTCTGTCTGAAATGGTGTTAACCAAGGAGGACTTGAAGCATCTGGTGTGATCCTCGTTTCAAAGTTATTTTAAAATGTTTTACTCATTGTCAAGACATGGTGCAGGTTGTCTGCCTGTTTTGATGTATTCCATATTTTGGGTTAGTTTTATCTTCTTCATATTATGGAGAGAAGTCTCTCTACCTACCTACAGATTGACCTTTCACCCCAAAAAAAATAATACAGAGGAATAAACAACATCATCCATCCACCGTGACATTTCTGCTACCAGACCCCATCATCCCTGGGTCACACAGACAGCACAGTGTGTGTGTGTGTGTGTAGACTGGTGTGTATGAAACACTGGGATTGCATTGGACAGATAAGAGTAGCATTCAGTCAACAGGAAAACATTCATCCAACTGGACGTCTACTGGTGTCTACTTGTCGACCGGAAATATACAATGTTTTACTCATTCTCACAAACACACAAGAATGCACAGGGATATAGACTGGGATATAGACTGGGATATAGACTGGGATATAGACAGGGATATAGACTGGGATATAGACTGGGATATAGTCTGGGATATAGACTGGGATATAGACTGGGATATAGACTGGGATATAGTCTGGGATATAGACTGGGATATAGACTGGGATATAGACTGGGATATAGACTGGGATATAGACAGGGATATAGACAGGGAAATAGACTGGGATATAGACTGGGATATAGACTGGGATATAGGCAGGGATATAGACAGGGAAATAGACTGGGATATAGACTGGGATATAGACTGGGATATAGACTGGGATATAGACAGGGATATAGACAGGGAAATAGACTGGGATATAGACTGGGATATAGACTGGGATATAGACTGGGATATAGACTGGGATATAGGCAGGGATATAGTCTGGGATATAGACTGTGTTATCCTCGTAGACCTTCCAATTGAAGATCACTATGTCCAGTATGGATCTGGAGATGGCAGTGTACAGGTTGTGTGTGTGTGTGTGTGTGTGTGTGTGTGTGTGTGTGTGTGTGTGTGTGTGTGTGTGTGTGTGTGTGTGTGTGTGTGTGTCTGAGTGCACTCCTACCTGTGTTATCTTCGTAGACCACCGTGAGGCTCTTCCACTTAAAGAAGGTCACTATGTCCAGGATGGCCCTGGAGATGGCAGTGTATTCTGGGTAGAGATTGATGTAGAATGTGTCTCTGTTGTCCACTGACGGGTGTTTCCAGCGCGTCTGGATGTGTGGTACCTTTAGTTGGGACAAACAATTCAATGTTGATTTTCATTTGATTGTATTCTCCTTTCTATTTCTAATGTTGTGAACACAACGTATAGGAAGATGGTCGGGATAATGTCATAAACACAACGTATAGGAAGATGGTCGGGATAATGTTGTAAACACAACGTATAGGAAGATGGTCGGGATAATGTTGTAAACACAACGTATAGGAAGATGGTCGGGATAATCAGTAACATAACAATGCAAAATATCAGTATAATAAGTACGTGTCTGTAAAACATCAGTATAATAAGTAGATGAATATAAAACATCAGTATAATAAGTAGATGAATGTAAAACATCAGTATAATAAGTAGATGAATGTAAAACATCAGTATAATAAGTAGATGAATGTAAAACATCAGTATAATAAGTAGATGAATGTAAAACATCAGTATAATAAGTAGATGAATGTAAAACATCAGTATAATAAGTAGATGAATGTAAAACATCAGTATAATAACTAGATGAATGTAAAACATCAGTATAATAAGTAGATGTCTGTAAAAACATCAGTATAATAAGTAGATGTCTGTAAAAACATCAGTATAATAAGTAGATGAATGTAAAACATCAGTATAATAAGTAGATGAATGTAAAACATCAGTATAATAAGTAGATGAATGTAAAAACATCAGTATAATAAGTAGATGAATGTAAAAACATCAGTATAATAAGTAGATGAATGTAAAACATCAGTATAATAAGTAGATGAATTTAAAACATCAGTATAATAAGTAGATGAATGTAAAAACATCAGTATAATAAGTAGATGAATGTAAAACATCAGTATAATAAGTAGATAAATGTAAAACATCAGTATAATATGTAGATGAATGTAAAACATCAGTATAATAAGTAGATGTCTGTAAAAACATCAGTATACTAAGTAGATGTCTGTAAAAACATCAGTATAATAAGTAGATGAATGTAAAACATCAGTATAATAAGTAGATGAATGTAAAAACATCAGTATAATAAGTAGATGAATGTAAAACATCAGTATAATAAGTAGATGAATGTAAAACATCAGTATAATAAGTAGATGAATGTAAAACATCAGTATAATAAGTAGATGAATGTAAAACATCAGTATAATAAGTAGATGAATGTAAAACATCAGTATAATAAGTAGATGAATGTAAAACATCAGTATAATAAGTAGATGAATGTAAAACATCAGTATAATAAGTAGATGAATGTAAAACATCAGTATAATAAGTAGATGAATGTAAAAACATCAGTATAATAAGTAGATGAATGTAAAACATCAGTATAATAAGTAGATGAATGTAAAACATCAGTATAATAAGTAGATGAATGTAAAAACATCAGTATAATAAGTAGATGAATGTAAAACATCAGTATAATAAGTAGATGAATGTAAAACATCAGTATAATAAGTAGATGAATGTAAAAACATCAGTATAATAAGTAGATGAATGTAAAACATCAGTATAATAAGTAGATGAATGTAAAACATCAGTATAATAAGTAGATGAATGTAAAACATCAGTATAATAACTAGATGAATGTAAAACATCAGTATAATAAGTAGATGTCTGTAAAAACATCAGTATAATAAGTAGATGTCTGTAAAAACATCAGTATAATAAGTAGATGAATGTAAAACATCAGTATAATAAGTAGATGAATGTAAAACATCAGTATAATAAGTAGATGAATGTAAAAACATCAGTATAATAAGTAGATGAATGTAAAAACATCAGTATAATAAGTAGATGAATGTAAAACATCAGTATAATAAGTAGATGAATTTAAAACATCAGTATAATAAGTAGATGAATGTAAAAACATCAGTATAATAAGTAGATGAATGTAAAACATCAGTATAATAAGTAGATAAATGTAAAACATCAGTATAATAAGTAGATGAATGTAAAACATCAGTATAATAAGTAGATGAATGTAAAAACATCAGTATAATAAGTAGATGAATGTAAAACATCAGTATAATAAGTAGATGTCTGTAAAAACATCAGTATACTAAGTAGATGTCTGTAAAAACATCAGTATAATAAGTAGATGAATGTAAAACATCAGTATAATAAGTAGATGAATGTAAAAACATCAGTATAATAAGTAGATGAATGTAAAACATCAGTATAATAAGTAGATGAATTTAAAACATCAGTATAATAAGTAGATGAATGTAAAAACATCAGTATAATAAGTAGATGAATGTAAAACATCAGTATAATAAGTAGATAAATGTAAAACATCAGTATAATATGTAGATGAATGTAAAACATCAGTATAATAAGTAGATGTCTGTAAAAACATCAGTATACTAAGTATATGTCTGTAAAAACATCAGTATAATAAGTAGATGAATGTAAAACATCAGTATAATAAGTAGATGAATGTAAAAACATCAGTATAATAAGTAGATGAATGTAAAACATCAGTATAATAAGTAGATGAATGTAAAACATCAGTATAATAAGTAGATGAATGTAAAACATCAGTATAATAAGTAGATGAATGTAAAACATCAGTATAATAAGTAGATGAATGTAAAACATCAGTATAATAAGTAGATGAATGTAAAAACATCAGTATAATAAGTAGATGAATGTAAAAACATCAGTATAATAAGTAGATGAATGTAAAACATCAGTATAATAAGTAGATGAATGTAAAACATCAGTATAATAACTAGATGAATGTAAAACATCAGTATAATAAGTAGATGAATGGGCGACCAAGGGTCGTCTGTTCTTTCGACCAATCAATTGGTCGGAATTTTTAAAACGTGTATTTTTCCAAATATAGACACATCCTATTTACATTTACATTTTAGTCATTTAGCAGACGCTCTTATCCAGAGCGACTTACAGTTAGTGAGTGCATACATTTTCATACTGGCCCCCCCCCGGGAAACGAACCCACAACCCTGGCGTTGCAAGCGCCACGCTCTATCAACTGAGCTACACGGGGATCCTACGTGTTGTAATCAAATCAACTATATTCACTGAGCTTTAAGCACACCGTTTTGATTAAATAATTAAAAAGACACACAAATGACGAGAGGGAGTCCGACCAGTATTAGATTTTGTTGTGCCCCGGGGCGGGTTCAGATTCGCTGCGCTGTGTTAAAACGAAGACAGTGAGTGACCGTGTGACTAGCACCCGTTGTCTCTCTCGCTCTCTCTCCTCCCTGCTTCAGCAGCGACCGCCTCAGTGTTTTATCGCGCTGTCCGTGTTGCTGGAGCTGCAACATAATTATAGCCATTTCTGACTGAAAAGTCGCTCATTTGTTTAGGTAAAAACATTTGCCTATTCCCTCAACCCTTGCTCTCTTTACGTGACACACGTGCGCATCGCATAGCACTTGACCAATAGGGTCTGACCTAATCGCATATCACAATCACGTCAATAAATTGGTTATAAACTCTGAACACCGTAACAGCGAAATGGATGCAGAGGACATGACAAATAAACTTGAAAAACGGGGGGTGTTTAGGCTAGCTCATTAAGGTAAAGAGGAAGTGAGATGTGTGGAATAAATGTGAGATAAAGACAAAATAAGGTATGGAGAAGCGTGTCGGCCATATTATGTGTGCCAAACAGATGCTGTTAGATTACAATATCCTTTTTCGGACTGTTTGGAACAATGTAAACAACGTAAATACATTAAAAGCATAACAGAGAGTCTGTTGTAATGTTGTTGTTTTTTTGTTAAGCCTTTATTACAGCAAATACTAAAAACGGTCACATTAATTCGTGATTGCAATTTCCCAAATGGAAAGGTTTATTTCTTATTAAAGCTAATTATTCAAGGTTCGCTTTATTTTTTTTAAACTAAAATGTTTGATTGCATTTCAAATCGTGAATCACTCGTATGCTGTGTGATGACATGAACAAATGAATGATTAATTGATACAGTAGCCTATATACAGTGACGGGAAAAAAGTATTTGATCCCCTGCTGATTTTGTACGTTTGCCCACTGACAAAGACATGATCAGTCTATAATTTTAATGGTAGGTTTATTTGAACTGTGAGAGACAGAATAACAACAACAAAATCCAGAAAAATGCATGTCAAAAATTTTTATAAATTGATTTGCATTTTAATGAGGGAAATAAGTATTTGACCCCTCTGCAAAACATGACTTAGTACTTGGTGGCAAAACCCTTGTTGGCAATCACAGAGGTCAGACGTTTCTTGTAATTGGCCACCAGGTTTGCACACATCTCAGGAGGGATTTTGTCCCACTCCTCTTTGCAGATCTTCTCCAAGTCATTAAGGTTTCGAGGCTGACGTTTGGCAACTCGAACCTTCAGCTCCCTCCACAGATTTTCTATGGGATTAAGGTCTGGAGACTGGCTAGGCCACTCCAGGACCTTAATGTGCTTCTTCTTGAGCCACTCCTTTGTTGCCTTGGCCGTGTGTTTTGGGTCATTGTCATGCTGGAATACCCATCCACAACCCATTTTCAATGCCCTGGCTGAGGGAAGGAGGTTCTCACCCAAGATTTGATGGTACATGGCCCCGTCCATCGTCCCTTTGATGCGGTGAAGTTGTCCTGTCCCCTTAGCAGAAAAACACCCCCAAAGCATAATGTTTCCACCTCCATGTTTGACGGTGGGGATGGTGTTCTTGGGGTCATAGGCAGCATTCCTCCTCCTCCAAACATGGCGAGTTGAGTTGATGCCAAAGAGCTCGATTTTGGTCTCATCTGACCACAACACTTTCACCCAGTTCTCCCCTGAATCATTCAGATGTTCATTTGCAAACTTCAGACGGGCCTGTATATGTGCTTTCTTGAGCAGGGGGACCTTGCGGGCACTGCAGGATTTCAGTCCTTCACAGCGTAGTGTGTTACCAATTGTTTTCTTGGTGACTATGGTCCCAGCTGCCTTGAGATCATTGACAAGATCCTCCCGTGTAGTTCTGGGCTGATTCCTCACCATTCTCATGATCATTGCAACTCCACGAGGTGAGATCTTGCATGGAGCCCCAGGCCGAGGGAGATTGACAGGTCTTTTGTGTTTCTTCCATTTGCGAATAATCGCACCAACTGTTGTCACCTTCTCACCAAGCTGCTTGGCGATGGTCTTGTAGCCCATTCCAGCCTTGTGTAGGTCTGCAGTCTTGTCCCTGACATCCTTGGAGAGCTCTTTGTTCTTGGCCATGGTGGAGAGTTTGGAATCTGATTGATTGATTGCTTCTGTGGACAGGTGTCTTTTATACAGGTAACAAGCTGAGATTAGGAGCACTCCCTTTAAGAGTGTGCTCCTAATCTCAGCTTGTTACCTGTATAAAAGACACCTGGGAGCCAGAAATCTTTCTGATTGAGAGGGGGTCAAATACTTATTTCCCTCATTAAAATGCAAATTAATGTATAACATTTTTGTTGTTATTCTGTCTCTCACTGTTCAAATAAACCTACCATTAAAATTATAGATCATGATATGATCATTTCTTTGTCAGTGGGCAAACGTACAAAATCAGCAGGGGATCATATCCTTTTTTCCCTCACTGTAGATCTGTAAAAACATCAGTATAATAAATAGAAATATAATGTTCTCTCCTCTCCTTTATTATCTGTTTGTTTGTTATGTTGTCATTTAATGCTATGTTACAGTATGTGATGTGATGTCATGTCATGTCATGCTGTTACAGTATGTGATGTTATGTCATGTCATGCTGTTACAGTATGTGATGTCATGTCATGTCATGTCATGCTGTTACAGTATGTGATGTCATGGCATGCTATGTTGCAGTATGTGATGTCATATCATGTCATGCTAAGTTGCAGTATGTGATGTCATGTCATGCTATGTTACAGTATGTGATGTCATGTCATGCTATGTTACAGTATGTGATGTCATGTCATGTCATGCTATGTTACAGTATGTGATGTCATGTCATGCTATGTTACAGTATGTGATGTCATGTCATGCTATGTTACAGTATGTGATGTCATGTCATGCTATGTTACAGTATGTGATGTCATGTCATGCTATGTTACAGTATGTGATGTCATGTCATGCTATGTTACAGTATGTGATGTCATGTCATGTCATGCTATGTTGCAGTATGTGATGTCATGCTATGTTACAGTATGTGATGTCATGTCATGCTATGTTACAGTATGTGATGTCATGTCATGCTATGTTACAGTATGTGATGTCATGTCATGCTATGTTACAGTATGTGATGTCATGTCATGTCATGCTATGTTACAGTATGTGATGTCATGTCATGCTATGTTACAGTATGTGATGTCATGTCATGCTATGTTACAGTATGTGATGTCATGCTATGTTACAGTATGTGATGTCATGTCATGTCATGCTATGTTACAGTATGTGATGTCATGTCATGCTATGTTACAGTATGTCATATCATGTCATGCTATGTTGCAGTATGTGATGTCATGTCATGCTATGTTACAGTATGTGTTGTCATGTCATTACATTTACATTATTTAGCAGATGCTCTTATCCAGAGCGACTTACAGTTAGTGCATACATTATTCTTTTTTTTCTTCTTCATACTGGCCCCCCGTGGGAATCGAACCCACAACCCTGGCGTTGCAAACGCCATGCTCTACCATCTGAGCTACCTCCCTGCCGGCCATTCCCTCCCCTACCCTGGACGACGCTGGGCCAATTGTGCACCGCCCCATTGGTCTCCCGGTTGCAGCCGGCTACAGCAGAGCCTGGATACGAACCAGGATCTCTAGTGGCACAGCTAGCACTGCGATGCAGTGCCTTAGACCATGTTACTTAGGCTATGTTACAGTATGTGATGTCATGTCATAATATGTTACAGTATGTGATGTCATGTCATGTCATGCTGTTACAGTATGTGATGTCATGTCATGCTATGTTGCAGTATGTGATGTCATGTCATGTTGCAGTATGTGATGTCATGTCATGTCATGCTATGTTGCAGTATGTGATGTCATGTCATGCTATGTTGCAGTATGTGATGTCATGTCATGTCATGCTGTTACAGTATGTGATGTCATGTCATGCTATGTTGCAGTATGTGATGTCATGTCATGTTGCAGTATGTGATGTCATGCTATGTTACAGGATGTGATGTCATGTCATGCTATGTTACAGTATGTGATGTCATGTCATGTCATGCTATGTTGCAGTATGTGATGTCATGTCATGCTATGTTGCAGTATGTGATGTCATGTCATGCTATGTTGCAGTATGTGATGTAATGTCATGCTATGTTACAGTATGTGTTGTCATGTCATGCTATGTTACAGTATGTGTTGTCATGTCATGCTATGTTACAGTATGTGATGTCATGTCATGCTATGTTACAGTATGTGATGTCATGTCATGTCATGCTATGTTACAGTATGTGATGTCATGTCATGCTATGTTACAGTATGTGATGTCATGTCATGCTATGTTACAGTATGTGATGTCATGTCATGTCATGCTATGTTGCAGTATGTGTTGTCATGTCATGCTATTTTACAGTATGTGATGTCATGCTATGTTACAGTATGTCATGTCATGTCATGCTATGTTACAGTATGTGATGTCATGTCATGCTATGTTACAGTATGTGATGTCATGTCATGTCATGCTATGTTGCAGTATGTGATGTCATGCTATGTTACAGTATGTAATGTCATGTCATGCTATGTTACAGTATGTGATGTCATGTCATGTCATGCTATGTTGTAGTATGTGATGTCATGCTATGTTACAGTATGTAATGTCATGTCATGCTATGTTACAGTATGTGATGTCATGTCATGCTATGTTACAGTATGTGATGTCATGTCATGCTATGTTACAGTATGTGATGTCATGTCATGTCATGCTATGTTACAGTATGTGATGACATGTCATGTCATGCTATGTTGCAGTATGTGATGTCATGTCATGTCATGCTATGTTACAGTATGTGATGTCATGTCATGTCATGGAACATGATATTGTCTATCTTTATCTAATGGTGTGTTATGTCATGCTATGTTACAGTATGTGATGTCATGGAACATGATATTGTCTATCTTTATCTAATGGTGTGTTATGTCATGTTATGTCATGGAACATGATATTGTCTATCTTTATCTAATGGTGTGTTATGTCATGTTATGTCATGGAACATGATATTGTCTATCTTTATCTAATGGTGTGTTATGTCATGCTATGTTACAGTATGTGATGTCATGTCATGCTATGTGATGTTCTCTCACCTCCAGGGCGTTACAGATGGACTGGACAGCACTGACTGAGGAGCTATGGGACGGGCCAAACACTGCAGCTACGCCCAGAGCCAACTGGTCACACACTGGGGAGAGGAGAGGGGGAGGAGGAGGGAGAGGGGAGGAGGGGAGGGGAGGAGAGGAGAGGGGGGAGGAGGAGGGAGAGGAGAGGAGGATGTGGAGAGGAGAGGGGGAGGAGGAGGGAGAGGAGAGGAGGATGAGGGGAGGGGGGAGGAGGAGGGAGAGGAGAGGAGGATGAGGAGAGGGGGAGGAGGAGGGAGAGGAGGATGAGGGAGGAGAGGCGAGGGGGGGGTGAGGGGGAGGGGGAGGGGGAGGAGGGGAGGAGAGGGGGGAGGAGGAGGGAGAGGAGAGGAGGATGAGGGGAGGGAGGAGAGGGGGAGGAGGGGCGACGGGGTGAGGGGAGGAGAGGGAAGGAGGGGAGGAGAGGGGAGGAGGGGAGGAGAGGCGAGGGGGGTGAGGGGAGGGGGAGGGGGAGGAGGGGGAGGAGAGGGGGAGGAGGAGGGAGAGGAGGATGAGGGAGGAGAGGCGAGGGGGGTGAGGGGAGGGGGGGGGGAGGGGGGAGGAGAGGGGAGGCGGGGAGGAGAGGCGAGGGGGGTGAGGGGAGGGAGGGGAGGGGAGGAGGGGAGGAGAGTGGGGTGAGGGGAGGGAAGGGGGGGGAGGGGAGGGGAGGGGGGAGGGGCGACGGGGGAGGGGAGGAGAAGGGGAAGGAGGGGGAGAGGCGAGGGGGGTGAGGGGAGGAGAGGGGGAGGAGGAGCGAGGGGGGTGAAGGGAGGAGAGGGGGGAGGAGGAGCGAGGGGGTGATGGGAGGAGAGGGGGAGGAGGGAGGAGAGGCGAGGGGGGTGAGGGGAGGAGAGGGGGAGGAGGAGCGAAGGGGGTGAGGGGAGGAGAGGGGGAGGAGGAAGGAGGAGAGGTGAGGGGGGTGAGGGGAGTAGTCAAAGCATCGATATAAAGACAAAGCAGTGGTCATTTAGAATTGACAATATTAATTTGCTGTAAAACTATTCCATCACCCCCGGTGTTACCTCTCCTGGAGGCCTCAAAGCTGTCGAAGAGGTTGATTCTCTGGATGTCGTAGGTCAGGGTGGTGTTGGGCATTAAGGTCCGGTTCCTGTTGATGTTGCTCACTGCAAACTTAAAGGCCAACTCCTCTACACTCACCAACTCACTCTCACGAGTCTCAAAGATACCACCTGGAGGGAGGGAATGAACGAGAATGGGAGAGAGGGGGAGAGGGAGGTAGAGGGAGAGAGAGGGGGAGAGGGAGGTAGAGGGAGGTAGAGGAAGAGAGAGGAGAGAGAGAGAGAGAGAGAGAGAGAGAGAGAGAGAGAGAGAGAGAGAGAGAGAGAGAGGGAGAGAGGCGGGAGAGAGAGCGGGAGAGAGAGCGGGGAGAGGTAGAGAGAGAGAGAGAGAGGTAGAGGGAGAGAGAGGGTGAGAGGGAGAGAGAGCGGGGAGAGGGAGGTAGAGGGAGAGAGAGCGGGGGAGAAGGAGGTAGAGGGAGAGAGGGGAGAGCGAGGGAGAGAGAGTGGGGAGAGGGAGAGGGAGGGAGAGAGAGTGGGGAGAGAGAGTGGGGAGAGAGGGAGAGAGAGAGAGAGAGAGAGAGAGAGAGAGTGGGGAGAGAGAGTGGGGAGAGAGAGAGAGAGAGAGAGAGAGAGAGAGAGAGAGGGAGAGGGAGGGAGAGGGAGAGAGAGAGAGAGAGAGAGAGAGAGAGAGAGAGAGAGAGAGAGAGAGAGAGAGAGAGGGAGAGAGAGGGGGAGGCAGGATGAGAAAGGGAGAGAGTGAGACAGTAAGGATATGAACCTTAGTTCACCCGTAATAAATACATACAAACAAAACCATCATTTGAGTTTGAGATAATAAAATAAAAACATAACAGGGAAGAAGAAAGAAGCAGATAAAGAGAGAAAAATGAACTGATGAGAAGGGATGAAAAAATTAGCGGGGGATGGAGAAAGTCAATTATGCAACCAAGCCAGAAAGCAATTATTGACTTCTTTGTATCTGTTAGAAACGAAACATGCAGTAATGCTTTATGTCAAATGTATGTCCCAAATTGTTCCCCATAGTGCACTACAAGCCCTAAAAGTAGGGAATAGGGTGGTTTATGGGATGTAGACATGGTTTATTTAAACTGATGGTTTATGTAAAATGCAGGGCTTTGTGCAATGGGTGATTATTTTTCAATGTTATTATGAATTATTAGATTCAACAACAAGCATGACCCAGTCACAGGAGAAAAAGCACATTGAGAATGGAATGATTTCACTACTTTACCTCCAATACATTACTTCGAGCATACCAAACAACCATGATTAAATGCAGTGCAACATTATCCTATCATGTTCATTTAAACTGATCCACCTTCTCTTAGTAATTTATTTAATTAGAATGTGAAACAGCAGAGAGCATGCACGCACACTACTCCCTACATAGTGCACTACTTTACTTTGACCAGGGCCCTATGGAGGGAGAGGGGGAGGAGGGAGAGGGGGAGGGAGGGAGAGGGGGAGGGAGGGAGGAAGGGAGATGGAGGGAGAGGGGGAGGGAGAGAGGGAGGGAGAGGGGGAGAGGTGGGTGGAGGGACGGAGATGGAGGGAGAGGGGGAGGGAGGGAGGGAGGGAGAGGGGGAGGGAGGGACGGAGATGGAGGGAGAGGGGGAGGGAGGGAGGGAGAGGGGGAGAGGGGGAGGGAGGGAGTAAGAGATGGAGGGAGGGAGGGAGGGAGGGAGATGGAGGGAGGGAGGGAGATGGAGGGAGGGAGATGGAGGGGGGAGAGAGGGAGAGGGGGAGGGGGATGGAGTGATGGAGAGAGGGATGAGGGAGAGATGGCGGGAGGGAGGGAGTGAGGGAGGGAGAGGGGGAGGGAGGGAGATGGAGGGAGGGGGGATGGAGGGATGGAGAGAGGGATGAGGGATGAGGGAGAGATGGAGGGAGGGAGAGGGGGAGGGAGGGAGATGGAGGGAGGGATGAGGGATGAGGGAGAGATGGAGGGAGGGAGATGGAGGGATGGAGAGAGGGATGAAGAATGAGGGAGAGATGGAGAGAGGGAGGAGAGACGGAGTGAGAGATGGAGGGAGGGAGGAATGAGGGAGAGAGAGAGAGGGGGAGGGGGGAGAGATGGAGGCATGGAGAGATGGAGGCATGGAGAGATGGAGGCATGGAGGTAAGGAGAGAGGAATGGAGGGATGGATGGGGTGGAATAGCGAGATTTAGTGGTAGGCAGGGGTGGGCCAGAGAGATAAAGACAGAGGGAGAGATTAAGAGAAAATAGCTGAGCTCAAGCCAAGCCACCCTGTAGACATGTTCAATATGAGGGAAAGACAGAGTGTGTTTCACAACCACCTCATGCTGATTCAGTGTCTACAGCCCAGTAGGACTGCTGCAGCTTCACTCAGATGGAAAATATTACACTGAACTATAATATAAAAACGCAACATGCAACAATTTCAAATATTTTACTGAGTTACAGTTCATTTAAGGAAATCAGCCAATTTAAATGAATTAATTAGGCCCTAATCTATGGATTTCACATGTCTGGGAATACAGACATGCATCTGTTGGTCACAGATACACTATGGGGTGTTTCTCATACTACCGTGATCCACACTCTCATGCTGCAAGTGCATTCTCCGAGGACGTTCTCTGGAGGACATTCTTGTGAGGACGAGAGTGTGGAGAACGCATAAAACATTTCATGTAAGAAGCACTCGCAAATCCCTCTACTGCATTACCTCTACTGCATTACCTCTACTGCCCCCCCTCTACTGCATTACCTCTACTGCACTCCCTCTACTGCATTACCTCTACTGCATTACCTCTACTGCACTCCCTCTACTGCACTCCCTCTACTGCACTCCCTCTACTGCACTCCCTCTACTGCACTCCCTCTACTGCACTCCCTCTACTGCATTACCTCTACTGCATTCCCTCTACTGCATTACCTCTACTGCACTCCCTCTACTGCACTCCCTCTACTGCATCACCTCTACTGCATTACCTCTACTGCATTACCTCTACTGCACTCCCTCTACTGCACTCCCTCTACTGCATTACCTCTACTGCACTCCCTCTACTGCACTCCCTCTACTGCATCACCTCTACTGCATTACCTCTACTGCATTACCTCTACTGCACTCCCTCTACTGCACTCCCTCTACTGCACTCCCTCTACTGCACTCCCCTCTACTGCACTCCCCTCTACTGCACTCCCCTTTACTGCACTCCCCTCTACTGCACTCCCTCTACTGCACTCCCTCTACTGCACTCCCTCTACTGCATTACCTCTACTGCACTCCCTCTACTGCATTACCTCTACTGCATTACCTCTACTGCATTCCCTCTACTGCACTCCCTCTACTGCACTCCCTCTACTGCACTCCCTCTACTGCACTCCCTCTACTGCACTCCCTCTACTGCATCACCTTTACTGCACTCCCTCTACTGCACTCCCTCTACTGCATTCCCTCTACTGCACTCCCTCTACTGCACTCCCCTTTACTGCACTCCCTCTACTGCACTCCCCTCTACTGCATTACCTCTACTGCACTCCCTCTACTGCACTCCCCTCTACTGCACTCCCCTCTACTGCACTCCCCTCTACTGCACTCCCCTTTACTGCACTCCCTCTACTGCACTCCCTCTACTGCACTCCCCTCTACTGCACTCCCTCTACTGCACTCCCTCTACTGCATTACCTCTACTGCACTCCCTCTACTGCACTCCCCTCTACTGCATTCCCTCTACTGCACTCCCTCTACTGCACTCCCTCTACTGCACTCCCTCTACTGCATTACCTCTACTGCATTACCTCTACTGCACTCCCCTCTACTGCACTCCCTCTACTGCATCACCTCTACTGCACTCCCTCTACTGCATTACCTCTACTGCACTCCCTCTACTGCATCACCTCTACTGCACTCCCTCTACTGCACTCCCTCTACTGCATTACCTCTACTGCACTCCCTCTACTGCACTCCCTCTACTGCACTCCCTCTACTGCATCACCTCTACTGCACTCCCTCTACTGCACTCCCCTCTACTGCATTACCTCTACTGCACTCCCTCTACTGCACTCCCCTCTACTGCACTCCCTCTACTGCATCACCTCTACTGCACTCCCTCTACTGCATTACCTCTACTGCACTCCCTCTACTGCACTCCCTCTACTGCACTCCCTCTACTGCATCACCTCTACTGCACTCCCTCTACTGCACTCCCTCTACTGCATTACCTCTACTGCACTCCCTCTACTGCACTCCCTCTACTGCACTCCCTCTACTGCATCACCTCTACTGCACTCCCTCTACTGCACTCCCTCTACTGCACTCCCTCTACTGCACTCCCCTCTACTGCATTACCTCTACTGCACTCCCTCTACTGCACTCCCTCTACTGCACTCCCTCTACTGCATTACCTCATGCTGCACTCCCCTCTACTGCATTACCTCTACTGCACTCCCTCTACTGCACTCCCTCTACTGCACTCCCTCTACTGCATTACCTCTACTGCATTACCTCTACTGCATTACCTCTACTGCACTCCCTCTACTGCACTCCCTCTACTGCACTCCCTCTACTGCATCACCTTTACTGCACTCCCTCTACTGCACTCCCTCTACTGCACTCCCTCTACTGCATTCCCTCTACTGCACTCCCTCTACTGCACTCCCCTTTACTGCACTCCCTCTACTGCACTCCCCTCTACTGCACTCCCCTCTACTGCACTCCCCTCTACTGCACTCCCTCTACTGCACTCCCTCTACTGCACTCCCCTCTACTGCACTCCCTCTACTGCACTCCCTCTACTGCATTACCTCTACTGCACTCCCTCTACTGCACTCCCCTCTACTGCATTCCCTCTACTGCACTCCCTCTACTGCACTCCCTCTACTGCACTCCCTCTACTGCACTCCCTCTACTGCATTACCTCTACTGCACTCCCTCTACTGCACTCCCCTCTACTGCATCACCTCTACTGCACTCCCTCTACTGCATTACCTCTACTGCACTCCCTCTACTGCACTCCCTCTACTGCACTCCCTCTACTGCACTCCCTCTACTGCATTACCTCTACTGCACTCCCTCTACTGCACTCCCTCTACTGCACTCCCTCTACTGCATCACCTCTACTGCACTCCCTCTACTGCACTCCCCTCTACTGCATTACCTCTACTGCACTCCCTCTACTGCACTCCCCTCTACTGCACTCCCTCTACTGCATCACCTCTACTGCACTCCCTCTACTGCACTCCCTCTACTGCATCACTTCTACTGCACTCCCTCTACTGCACTCCCCTCTACTGCATTACCTCTACTGCACTCCCTCTACTGCACTCCCTCTACTGCACTCCCTCTACTGCATCACCTCTACTGCACTCCCTCTACTGCACTCCCTCTACTGCACTCCCTCTACTGCACTCCCTCTACTGCATCACCTCTACTGCACTCCCTCTACTGCACTCCCTCTACTGCATTACCTCTACTGCACTCCCTCTACTGCACTCCCTCTACTGCACTCCCTCTACTGCACTCCCTCTACTGCATCACCTCTACTGCACTCCCTCTACTGCATTACCTCTACTGCACTCCCTCTACTGCACTCCCCTCTACTGCATTACCTCTACTGCACTCCCTCTACTGCACTCCCTCTACTGCACTCCCTCTACTGCATTACCTCATGCTGCACCTCCCCATTCACTGAACCCTCTTCCAGCCAGGACAACGGCAACAATAGAGACGAAACAAGATATACACAAAGAAAACGTTTTACTTCACAACTATCAGCTAGCTATATGTGAATCATAATAATGTAGCTAACCAGATAGTATAACAGACAAAGATTTACCTAAAACCAATGTTATCCAAGGTAGATTCTTCGCGGGTAGTTAGCTAACAATTATTTGTGGCTAGCTAACAGTAGAAGCTAGCCTGTTAGCTCTATTGACCTACGCACACTACAGTGGGTATTGTAGGCAGGTAAACCTACCAGAATTAACACAGCATGTATTTGTTAACGTATCAAGATAACATATTGTAGTCAGGCAGCATATGAGATGTGAAAGGGCAACATTTCATTCCGAAGTCGGACTAATATTTTCTCTCGCTTCAGCTCAAATATTCGCTGCCATAGATTTCAAGAAAATGTGCGTCATTTTTACATGGTTGTGTCATATTTATTTGCATTATTTTCCTTTGAAGCTTGCATCGATGCATGCTTAAAAATATGTACAAAACGGAGTACGCATTCAAGAAGTGCCCTCAATGCTCCGTTTCGCATACTTTGATTTGGACTCATACTCCGACACTCCAGTGCTCCAATTTGCCCGGAGCATGGTAGTATGCGTTTTGAGAAACACCCTATATATACACAAAAGTATGTGGACAGCCCCTTCAAATTAGTGGATTCGGCCATTTCAGCCACACCCGTTGCTGACAGGTGTATAAAATCGAGCACACAGCCATGCAATCTCCATAGACAAACACTGGCAGTAGAATGGCCTTACTGATGAGCTCAGTTACTTTCAACGTGGCACCATTATAGGTAGTGCGTAAAAATCGTCTGTCCTCTGTTGCAACACTCACTACCGAGTTCCAAACTTCCCCTGGAAGCAACGTTAGCAGAATAATCGTTTGTCGGGAGCTTCATAAAATGGGATCTATTGGCGAGCAACCGCACACAAGCCTAAGATCACCATAAGCAATGCAAAGAGTCGGCTGGAGTGGTGTAAAGCTCACTGTCATTGGACTCTGGAGCAGTGGAAATGCGTTCACTGGAGTGACGAATTTGAGTTTGGCGGATGCCAGGGGAATGCTACCTGCCCAAAAACATACTGCCAACTGTTTGGTGGAGGAGGAATAATGGTCTGGGGCTGTTTTTCATGGTTCGGGCTAGGCCCCTTAGTTCCAGTGAAGGGAAATCTTAACGCTACAGCATACAATGACATTCTAGATGATTCTGTGCTTCCAACTTTGTGGCAACAGTTTTGGGGAAGGCCCTTTCCTCTTTCAGCATGACAATGCCCCCGTGCACAAAGCGACGTCCATACAGTGAGCCAGTCCAACATCAGTGCCCGACCTCACTAATGTTCGTGGCTGAATGGAAGCAAGTCCCCGCAGCAATGTTCCAACATCTAGTGGAAAGCCTTCCCAGAAGAGTGGAGGCTGTTATAGCAGCAAAGGGGGACCAACTCCATATTAATGCCCATGATTTTGGAATGAGATGTTCGACAAGCAGGTGTTCACATACTTTTGGTCATGTAGTGTACCTTTAAAAAAAAGGTAGGGGTGTGGATCAGAAAACCAGTCAGTATCTGTTGGTTGTGGCTTGTGGAATGTTGTCCCACTCCTCTTCAATGGCTGTGCGAAGTTGCTGGATATTGGCGGGAACTAGAACACACTGTCCTACACGTCATTCCAGAGGATCCCAAACATGCTCAATGGGTGACATGACATGTCTTGTGAGTATGCAGGCCATGGAAGAACTGGGACATTTTCAGCTTCCAGGAATTGTGTACAGATCCTTGCGACATTAACAGGGCCGTGCATTAACATGAGGTGATGGCGGCGGATGAATGGCACGACAATGGGCCTCAGAATCTCGTTAAGGTATCTATGTGCGTTCAAATTGCCATCGCTAAAATGCAATTGTCTATAGCTTATGCCCATACCATAACCCCACCACCATCATGGGGCACTCTGTTCACAACGTTGACATCAGCAAACCGCTCTCCCACACAACGCCATACACGCTGTCTCATCTGCCTTGGAACAGTTGAAATCGAGATTAATCCGTGAAGAGCACACTTCTCCAGTGTGCCAGTGGCCATCAAAGGTGAGCATTTTCCCACTGAAGTCGGTTACGATGTCGAACTGCAGTCAGGTCAAGACCCTGGTGAGGACGACGAGCACGCAGATGAGCTTCCCTGTGACGGTTTCTGACAGTTTGTGCAGAAATTCTTCGGTTGTGCAAACCCACAGTTTCATCAGCTGTCCGGGTGGCTGGTCTCAAGACGATCCTGCAGGTTTAAGAAGCCGGATCCTGGGCTGGTGTGGTTACACGTGGTCTGCGGTTGTGAGGTCAGTTGTAGGCGTACTGCCAAATTCTCTAAAACGACATTGGAGGCGACTCATGGTAGAGAAATTAACATTCCTGCAGTCAGAATGCCAATTGCGCGCTCCCTCAAATCTTGAGACATCTGTGGCATTGTGTTCTGTGATAAAACTGCACATGTTAGTGGCCTTTTATTGTCCCCAGCACAAGGTGCACCTGTGTAATGATCATGCTGTATAATCAGCTTCTTGATATGTCTCACCGTTCAAGTTGATGGATTATCTTGGCAAAGGAGAAATGCTCACTAACAGGGATGTACAAATATTTGTGCACAAAATGTGAGAGAAATAAGGCATATGGAAAAATTCGGGGATCTTTTATTTCAGCTCATGAAACCAACACTTTACCTGTTGCGTTTATATTTTTGTTCAGTGTAGTTGATGCTGCACTCAAGAGAGAGGGAGCGAGAGAGAGAGATAGAGGGGGAGCGAGAGGGAGAGAGAGAGAGAGAGGGGGGGAGCGAGAGAGAGAGATAGAGAGGGGGAGCGAGAGAGAGAGAGATAGAAACTCTGTCCTCGGGACCTCAAGGGGTGTACGTTTTGCCTTAGCACTACACAGCTGATTCAAATAATCAAAGCTTGATGATTAGTTGATTATTTGAATCAGCTGTGTAGTGCAAGGGGAAAACGTGCACCCCTTGAGGTCCCGAGGACAGAGTTTGGGAAACGCTGCTACCTTTCTATCTATGTTATGATGATATATGATATTACTTTTCCCACATTTTGTTGTGTTACAAAGTGGGATTAAAATGGATTGAATTGTCATTTTTTTGTCAACAATCTACACAAAATACTAGCAATTATCCCTGCAGTGTAAAATCTAACAGTATATCTTGCTAAACGAATTAAGTACAATTTACTCTGATTACTAAAAGTTCAACTTACTCACTTTCACTCAGTAGTTATTACTCAATTATTAATCATTGTAGATTGTACTCAATCAGACCAAGTGTAATTTGATAGAACAAATTAGTGCGTACAATTTGTGTAATACTGTAGTTTGACCTTGATTACATCTGACCTCATCTACAGACACTTCCCAAAGGCATGTTTCAGGTTCTGAAATTATTTCCAGCATCTCCGCAATTCATCAAATTGAAAGCTTTTATCAAATATTGCTCGACAAAAGTGGACACTTTCTCAATTGTAAAAAAATTATGAATTGTTCATTTGTATCATGTGTGTTAAACTGTCGAATTTGGAAGCATCATCTCTAAAGCTAGCAATCAGGCAGGCAAGCCATGGCTAACATTACGTCATAACAGTTTAAAACATAGACAGAAGGGTTAGTTATAAATATTCATGGTTTAAATCAAGTTAAGCTACGGCCGTTATCAGTAAGGTTTTGAAATGAATAATTCTCCTAACCTGCTACGAAAAGTCACTTCCGGTCATACAGTGAGGGAAAAAAGTATTTGATCCCCTGCTGATTCTGTACGTTTGCCCACTGACAAAAGACATGATCAGTCTATAATTTTAATGGTAGGTTTATTTGAACAGTGAGAGACAGAATAACAACAAAAAAATCCAGAAAAACGCATGTCAAAAATGTTATAAATTGATTTGCATTTTAATGAGGGAAATAAGTATTTGACCCCCTCTCAATCAGAAAGATTTCTGGCTCCCAGGTGTCTTTTATACAGGTAATGAGCTGAGAGTAGGAGCACACTCTTAAAGGGAGTGCTCCTAATCTCAGCTTGTTACCTGTATAAAAGGCACCTGTCCACAGAAGCAATCAATCAGATTCCAAACTCTCCACCATGGCCAAGAGCTGGGCTTTATGGAAGAGTGGCCAGAAAAACGCCATTGCTTAAAGAAAAAAATAAGCAAACACGTTTGGTGTTCGCCAAAAGGCATGTGGGAGACTCCCCAAACATATGGAAGAAGGTACAAGGAAAACGCTATGTCTGCCGCAAACCCAACACCTCTCATCACCCTGAGAACACCATCCCCACAGTGAAGCATGGTGGTGGTAGCATCATGCTGTGAGGATGTTTTTTCATCTGCAGGGACTGGGAAACTGGTCAGAATTGAAGGAATGATGGATGACATGAGGAAGTATTTTAAAACATGCAAGGTAGGTTTCCTGTCATTCTGGTTACTGTTGATTATTGTGTCCATTCCCAATGAACCCACCCCTAACCCCTATACACCTGTGGTGATCTGAGAGAATTAGATGGGTGACTATGGAGTTCACTTCATCTAACCAATATTGGGGATAGCTTAGTGAGATCTGACCTGCCCCCCCCCCAGAGTCCACTCAGACACTCTTGACATCTGTTCCAAATGGGAACTACAAATGCGGCTCATGTGCACAGTGCAACAAGCGCTACAAAAAACATCCTTCTTCAGACACCCACATTCAGGTCGGAAAATCCCTGTTAGGGGGTATCATCTCGTGCAAGACAAAGGGAGCAATCTATCTCATCACCTGTACATGTGGGAAAGCCTACGTAGGACAAACGAAAAGACAATTCAAACAACGCATAGCTGAACACCGCAGCTCAATCAGGTGTAAGGACACTGACTAGCCAGTTGCAGCTCACTTTGTTGAAGCCAACCATCCCATCTCCTCCCTCAAACACACAGGCATTGAGCATGTTGCTCTACCAAGGAGAGGAGGTAACATGGAGATCCTACTACTACAGAGGGAGGTCTACTGGATCTCCTGTCTAAAAACAGTGACCCCTAGTGGTCTGAACATTGACCCCTACTGGTCTGAACATTGACCCCTAGTGGTCTGAACATTGACCCCTAGTGGTCTGAACACTGACCCCTAGTGGTCTGAATATTGACCCCTAGTGGTCTGAACATTGACCCCTAGTGGTCTGAATATTGACCCCTAGTGGTCTGAACATTGACCCCTAGTGGTCTGAACACTGACCCCTAGTGGTCTGAACACTGACCCCTAGTGGTCTGAATATTGACCCCTAGTGGTCTGAATATTGACCCCTAGTGGTCTGAACACTGACCCCTAGTGGTCTGAACATTGACCCCTAGTGGTCTGAATATTGACCCCTAGTGGTCTAAATATTGACTTTGATCTCAGACCCTGCTTATGAACAATTATATTTTCTATGAACAAGTCTTATAAATGAATATATTATTTCTACAGCTTATCCACGTACACCCAATATCCACGTACACCCTGTTGATGATGCTTATTATGCATTGTGGTTGAACCAAAATATTACGTGTAGCAAAAACGTAATGAAATTGGAAACAATTAAATATATATGTGAAATGAAATTAAACACTTATGTATGTTGATGCTAATCTTATGTTAATGATAACAGCAGCCTAATATATTCAATATGCTGTAAACTATTGTCTTTTAACAGTTTCACTCAATGAATTCTAAATTAGCCTAATAATTATGACACACCCCTCACTTTTGTCATTGGTTGCACTAATTGCACTGTTTTGTCTACATAACCTGGTTCAAGCATTCATGACATCACCCTGAAGTGAATACCGAAACGTTGGTGGTTTACCCAATAAATGACTGGGAGGTTATACAAAGACTCTCTTTTGTTTTTATAGCTTAATGTAACTAACCATCAGTCAGGGTGGATATATTGCTGTATAACGTGTCTGTCTAGTGTTCTCATCTTAAGTGCATTTGTGTGTTTCTGACGAGCTTGGTGACGCACCGGTAGCCCTACTTCCAAATCGTCAGTGACAACGCCGAAAATCAAGTCCACTACAATCCCGTTCAAGATCTCCGTTGCCCTGCAGAGTGAAGTTGTGTTGACCGACCTCCCCAGACCGACCTCCCCAGACCGACCTCCCCAGACTGCCTGATGCTGGTAATATTCAGTGTGATCTATGCTCTACATCAGTTATCCCAACACTTTTTGAGTTCGTTCAGAAAAATCCTGCTCGGTTTTAGAAGATGGGAAACTGAAGCCAATGATAAAAGGGTCTGAAGAATGACTTGATGATACATGTGTAAGACATCGACCAAATGACAAACACTGGCTGAAAACACACTTTGTCCTCGTTTCTACATTACAAATGTGGTTTAAGGCTTGAGTTTTTCTTTCTCTTCCCACGAGACATTGGGTTGGATTCAGTACTGTTTGTGGTGAGCTGTATCTAGAACACAGAACAAAATATTTTTAAAAAATTGTCAAGAGTATTTGGTTTGAAGTAGGAACAGAAAATGAAGTCTGTCATAAATTTACAGTTAGCTGACGGTCATATCCAGAGTAACTTTCAAGGGCACAGATAGATTTTATTTTTCCTCACTTAGGGATTTGAACCAACAACCTTTGGTTTACTGGCCCAACGCTCTTAACCGCTAGGCTACGTGCCGCCCTGTGAACGAACGACTACATCTACACTTTTGAGTGTCTACAGGGAGGAGAGCCTAGGGGAGAATCGCAATTGCGGTTTCTTGTCTCCTTGCGCTCCTCATCTTTTTCTCCAAACCCATTGGATGAGAAGGTCAGAGGGGAGGGACCTCTCACCATCTCATCTAGTGGATTTTGAGAAGGAGCCGAGAGGACACAATGAATCAAGGAAATGTAATTGAGATTCTTCCAAAAAAGCTGATTTGGGATTCAGAGGACAGACCATACTTCTTTGCTCGGTAATAACCTGTTCTTTGTCAATGGCAGAACCTCAATTACATTTCCTTCTCGAAACCCATTGGAGGACGTGAGGAATCAAGGAAATGCACATTAGAGGCTGCTGCTGCCTATTGAAATCACTGGCCACTTTAAGAAATGGAACACTAGTCACTTTAATAATGTTTCCATATCTTGCACTACTCATCTCATATGTATATACTGCATTCTATTCTATAATATTCTACTGTATCTTAGTCCATGCCGCTCTGTCATTGCTCGTCCATAAATGTATATATTCTTAAAACCCATTCCTTACTAGTTGTGTGTGTATTGGGTATATGTTGTGAAATTGTTAGATACAGTGGGGAAAAAAAGTATTTAGTCAGCCACCAATTGTGCAAGTTCTCCCACTTAAAAAGATGAGGCCTGTAATTTTCATCATAGGTACACATCAACTATGACAGACAAAATTAGAAAAAAATTCCAGAAAATCACATTGTAGGATTTTTAATGAATTTATTTGCAAATTATGGTGGAAAATAAGTATTTGGTCAATAACAAAAGTTTCTCAATACTTTGTTATATACCCTTTGTTGGCAATGACACAGGTCAAACGTTTTCTGTAAGTCTTCACAAGGTTTTCACACACTGTTGCTGATATTTTGGCCCATTCCTCCATGCAGATCTCCTCTAGAGCAGTGATGTTTTGGGGCTGTCGCTGGGCAACACGGACTTTCAACTCCCTCCAAAGATTTTCTATGGGGTTGAGATCTGGAGACTGGCTAGGCCACTCCAGGACCTTGAAATGCTTCTTACGAAGCCACTCCTTCGTTGCCCGGGCGGTGTGTTTGGGATCATTGTCATGCTGAAAGACCCAGCCACGTTTCATCTTCAATGCCCTTGCTGATGGAAGGAGGTTTTCACTCAAAATCTCACGATACATGGCCCCATTCATTCTTTCCTTTACACGGATCAGTCGTCCTGGTCCCTTTGCAGAAAAACAGCCCCAAAGCATGATGTTTCCACCCCCATGCTTCACAGTAGGTATGGTGTTCTTTGGATGCAACTCAGCATTGTACTCCTGAGTGGCGCAGTGGTCTAAGGCACTGCATCGCAGTGCTAACTGTGTCACTAGAGATCCTGGTTCGAATCCAGGCTCTGTCGCAGCCGGCCGCGACCGGGAGACTCATGGGCGGCGCACAATTGGCCCAGCGTCGTCCAGGGTAGGGGAGGGAATGGCCGGCCGGGATGTAGCTCAGTTGATAGAGCATGGCGTTTGCAACGCCAGGGTTGTGGGTTCGATTCCCACGGGGGGCCAGTATAAAAAAAGATGTATTCACTAACTGTAAGTCGCTCTGGATAAGAGCGTCTGCTAAATGACTAAAATGTAAATGAAATGTAAGCATTCTTTGTCCTCCAAACACAACGAGTTGAGTTTACCAAAAAGTTATATTTTGGTTTCATCTGACCATATGACATTCTCCCAATCCTCTTCTGGATCATCCAAATGCACTCTAGCAAACTTCAGACGGGCCTGGACATGTACTGGCTTAAGCAGGGGGACACGTCTGGCACTGCAGGATTTGAGTCCCTGGCGGCGTAGTGTGTTACTGATGGTAGGCTTTGTTACTTTGGTCCCAGCTCTCTGCAGGTCATTCACTAGGTCCCCCGTGTGGTTCTGGGATTTTTGCTCACCGTTCTTGTGATCATTTTGACCCCACGGGGTGAGATCTTGAGTGGAGCCCCAGATCGAGGGAGATTATCAGTGGTCTTGTATGTCTTCCATTTCCTAATAATTGCTCCCAAAGTTGATTTCTTCAAACCAAGCTGCTTACCTATTGCAGATTCAGTCTTCCCAGCCTGGTGCAGGTCTACAATTTTGTTTCTGGTGTCCTTTGACAGCTCTTTGGTCTTGGCCATAGTGGAGTTTGGAGTGTGACTGTTTGAGGTTGTGGACAGGTTTCTTTTATACTGATAACAAGTTCAAACAGGTGCCATTAATACAGGTAACGAGTGGAGGACAGAGGAGCCTCTTAAAGAAGAAGTTACAGGTCTGTGAGAGCCAGAAATCTTGCTTGTTTGTAGGTGACCAAATACTTATTTTCCACCATAATTTGCAAATAAATTCATTAAAAATCCTACAATGTGATTTTCTGGATTTTTTCTCCTCAATTTGTCTGTCATAGTTGACGTGTACCTATGATGAAAATTACAGGCCTCTCTCATCTTTTTAAGTGGGAGAACTTGCACAATTGGTGGCTGACTAAATACTTTTTTTCCCCACTGTATTACTTGTTAGATATTACTGCACTGCCGGAGCTAGAAGCACAAGCATTTCGATACACCCGCTATAACATCTGCTATAACACGTGTATGTGACAAATAAAATGTGATTTGATTTTAAATGCAATTGAGATTCTACCAATGAATTGTCTGTGTTCGTATTTCAGATTCTATGCAGGACTGTGTAGAACAATAGGAGACCATTATCACCATTATCACCAATGTCACCAATGTCACCATGATCACCATTATCACCATTATCACCAATGTCACCATTAGCACCATTATCACCAATGTCACTATTATCACCAATATCACCATTATTGCCAATGTCACCATTATCCCCGATGTCACCATTATCCCCATTATCACCAATGTCACCATTATCACCAATGCCACCATGATCACCAATGTCACCATGATCACCAGTATCACCATTATCACCAGTATCACCAGTATCACCATTATCACCAGTATCACCATTATCACCAATGTCACCAATGTCACCATTATCACCAATGTCACCATGATCACCAATGTCACCATGATCACCATTATCACCAATGTCACCATTATCACCAATGTCACCATGATCACCATTATCACCATTATCTTTTATTCTGCACAGAATCTATTATCTTGATGACCACTGACCTTTTACTGTGGGGGTCAGCTTTACTCTTTAGATCATTTTCATGATTACTGATTCATTGACATAATTACTTTGTTTCAAGCATGTTGTCAATGTTTGTAAAACATGGCCTACCACAGCTGATTTTGGGACTTACATACAGTGCATTCGGAAAGTATTCAGACCCGTTGACTTCTTCCACATTTTGTTACGTTACAGCCTTATTCTAAAATTGATTAAATAGTCCCCCCCCCCGCCCCCCCCATAATCAATCTACACCCAATACCCCATAATGACAAAGCAAAAACAGGTTTTTAGAAATTGTTGCTAATTGATTAAAAATAAAAACTGAAATATGACATTTACATATGTTTTCAGACCCTTTACTCCGTATTTTGTTGAAGCACCTTTGGCAGCGATTACAGCCTCAAGTCTTCTTGGGTATGACACTACAAGCTTGGCACACCTGTATTTGGGGAGTTTCTCCCATTCTTCTCTGCAGATCCTCTCAAGCTCTGTCAGTATAGATGGGGAGTGTCACTGCGCAGCTATTTTCAGGTCTCTCCAGAGATGTTCGATCGGGTTCAAGAGACTTGTCCCGAAGGCACTCCTGTGTTGTCTTGGCTGTGTGCTTAGGGTCGTTGTCCTGTTGGAAGGTGAACCTTTGCCCCAGTCTGAGGTCCTGAGCGCTCTGGAGCAGGTTTTCATCAAGGATCTCTCTAGTTTGTTCCGTTCATCTTTCCCTCGATCCTGACTAGTCTCCCAGACCTTGCTGCTGAAAAACATCCCCACAGCATGATGCTGCCACCACCATGCTTCACCGTAGGGATGGTGCCAGGTTTCCTCCAGTCGTGACACTTGGCATTCAGGCCAAAGAGTTCAATCTTGGTTTCATCAGACCAGAGAATCTTGTTTCTCATGGTCAGAGTCCTTTAGGTGCCTTTTGGCAAACTCCAAGCGGGCTGTCATGTGCCTTTTACTGAGGAGTGGCTTCCGTCTGGCCACTCTACCATAAAGGCCTGATTTGTGGAGTGCTGCAGACATGGTTATCCTTCTGGAAGGTTCTCCCATCTCCACAGAGGAACTCTGGAGCTCTGTTAGAGTGACCATCGGGTTCTTGATCACCTCCCTGACCAAGGCCCTTCTCCACCGATTGCTCAGTTTGGCCGGGAGGTCAGCTCTAGGAAGAGTCTTGGTGGTTCCAAACTTCATCCATTTAAGAATGATGGAGGCCACTGTATTCTTGGGGACCTTCAATGCTGCAGACATTTTTTGGTACCCTTCCCCAGATCTGTGCCTCGACACAAACCTGTCTTGGAGCTCTACAGACAATTCCTTCGACCTCACGGCTTGGTTTTTGCTCTGACATGCACGGTCAACTGTGTGACCTTATATAGACAGGTGTGTGCCTTTCCAAATCATGTCCAATCAATTTAATTTACCACAGGTGGACTCCAATCAAGTTGTAGAAACATCTCAAGGATGATCAATGGAAACAGGATGCACCTGAGCTCAATTTCGAGTCTCATAGCAAAGGGTCTGAATACTTATGTAAATAAGGTATTTCTGGGGTTATTATTGTTTAATACATTTACAAACATTTCTAAAAACCTGTTTTCGCTTTGACATTATGAGGTATTTTTATTCTGTACAGGCTTCCTTTTTTCCACGCTGTCATTTATGTTAGTATTGTGGAGTAACTACAATGTTGTTGATCCATCCTCCTTTATCTACTATCATAGCCACCTCTTAAAGTTTAAAGGGAGTACCAGTACCAGATCAATGTGCAGAGGTACGAGGTATTTGAGATAGATATGTACATGAAGACAGGGTAAAGTGACTAGGCATCAGGATAGATAATAATAAGGTATTTGAGATAGATATGTACATGAAGGCAGGGTAAAGTGACTAGGCATCAGGATAGATAATAATAAGGTATTTGAGATAGATATGTACATGAAGGCAGGGTAAAGTGACTAGGCATCAGGATAGATAATAATAAGGTATTTGAGATAGATATGTACATGAAGACAGGGTAAAGTGACTAGGCATCAGGATAGATAATAATAAGGTATTTGAGATAGATATGTACATGAAGGCAGGGTAAAGTGACTAGGCATCAGGATAGATAATAATAAGGTATTTGAGATAGATATGTACATGAAGACAGGGTAAAGTGACTAGGCATCAGGATAGATAATAATAAGGTATTTGAGATAGATATGTACATGAAGACAGGGTAAAGTGACTAGGCATCAGGATAGATAATAATAAGGTATTTGAGATAGATATGTACATGAAGGCAGGGTAAAGTGACTAGGCATCAGGATAGATAATAATAAGGTATTTGAGATAGATATGTACATGAAGGCAGGGTAAAGTGACTAGGCATCAGGATAGATAATAATAAGGTATTTGAGATAGATATGTACATGAAGGCAGGGTAAAGTGACTAGGCATCAGGATAGATAATAATAAGGTAGATATGTACATGAAGGCAGGGTAAAGTGACTAGGCATCAGGATAGATAATAATAAGGTATTTGAGATAGATATGTACATGAAGGCAGGGTAAAGTGACTAGGCATCAGGATAGATAATAATAAGGTATTTGAGATAGATATGTACATGAAGGCAGGGTAAAGTGACTAGGCATCAGGATAGATAATAATAAGGTATTTGAGATAGATATGTACATGAAGACAGGGTAAAGTGACTAGGCATCAGGATAGATAATAATAAGGTATTTGAGATAGATATGTACATGAAGACAGGGTAAAGTGACTAGGCATCAGGATAGATAATAATAAGGTATTTGAGATAGATATGTACATGAAGACAGGGTAAAGTGACTAGGCATCAGGATAGATAATAATAAGGTATTTGAGATAGATATGTACATGAAGACAGGGTAAAGTGACTAGGCATCAGGATAGATAATAATAAGGTATTTGAGATAGATATGTACATGAAGACAGGGTAAAGTGACTAGGCATCAGGATAGATAATAATAAGGTATTTGAGATAGATATGTACATGAAGGCAGGGTAAAGTGACTAGGCATCAGGATAGATAATAATAAGGTATTTGAGGTAGATATGTACATGAAGGCAGGGTAAAGTGACTAGGCATCAGGATAGATAATAATAAGGTATTTGAGATAGATATGTACATGAAGGCAGGGTAAAGTGACTAGGCATCAGGATAGATAATAATAAGGTATTTGAGATAGATATGTACATGAAGACAGGGTAAAGTGACTAGGCATCAGGATAGATAATAATAAGGTATTTGAGATAGATATGTACATGAAGGCAGGGTAAAGTGACTAGGCATCAGGATAGATAATAATAAGGTATTTGAGATAGATATGAACATGACGACAGGGTAAAGTGACTAGGTATCAGGATAGATAATAATAAGGTATTTGAGATAGATATGTACATGAAGGCAGGGTAAAGTGACTAGGCATCAGGATAGATAATAATAAGGTATTTGAGGTAGATATGTACATGAAGACAGGGTAAAGTGACTAGGCATCAGGATAGATAATAATAAGGTATTTGAGGTAGATATGTACATGAAGGCAGGGTAAAGTGACTAGGCATCAGGATAGATAATAATAAGGTAGATATGTACATGAAGGCAGGGTAAAGTGACTAGGCATCAGGATAGATAATAATAAGGTAGATATGTACATGAAGGCAGGGGTAAAGTGACTAGGCATCAGGATAGATAATAATAAGGTAGATATGTACATGAAGGCAGGGTAAAGTGACTAGGCATCAGGATAGATAATAATAAGGTAGATATGTACATGAAGGCAGGGTAAAGTGACTAGGCATCAGGATAGATAATAATAAGGTAGATATGTACATGAAGGCAGGGTAAAGTGACTAGGCATCAGGATAGATAATAATAAGGTAGATATGTACATGAAGGCAGGGTAAAGTGACTAGGCATCAGGATAGATAATAATAAGGTATTTGAGGTAGATATGTACATGAAGGCAGGGTAAAGTGACTAGGCATCAGGATAGATAATAATAAGGTAGATATGTACATGAAGGCAGGGTAAAGTGACTAGGCATCAGGATAGATAATAATAAGGTAGATATGTACATGAAGGCAGGGTAAAGTGACTAGGCATCAGGATAGATAATAATAAGGTAGATATGTACATGAAGGCAGGGGTAAAGTGACTAGGCATCAGGATAGATAATAATAAGGTAGATATGTACATGAAGGCAGGGTAAAGTGACTAGGCATCAGGATAGATAATAATAAGGTAGATATGTACATGAAGACAGGGTAAAGTGACTAGGCATCAGGATAGATAATAATAAGGTATTTGAGGTAGATATGTACATGAAGGCAGGGTAAAGTGACTAGGCATCAGGATAGATAATAATAAGGTAGATATGTACATGAAGACAGGGTAAAGTGACTAGGCATCAGGATAGATAATAATAAGGTAGATATGTACATGAAGGCAGGGTAAAGTGACTAGGCATCAGGATAGATAATAATAAGGTAGATATGTACATGAAGGCAGGGGAAAGTGACTAGGCATCAGGATAGATAATAATAAGGTAGATATGTACATGAAGGCAGGGAAAAGTGACTAGGCATCAGGATAGATAATAATAAGGTAGATATGTACATGAAGGCAGGGTAAAGTGACTAGGCATCAGGATAGATAATAATAAGGTATTTGAGGTAGATATGTACATGAAGGCAGGGTAAAGTGACTAGGCATCAGGATAGATAATAATAAGGTAGATATGTACATGAAGGCAGGGAAAAGTGACTAGGCATCAGGATAGATAATAATAAGGTAGATATGTACATGAAGGCAGGGTAAAGTGACTAGGCATCAGGATAGATAATAATAAGGTATTTGAGATAGATATGTACATGAAGGCAGGGTAAAGTGACTAGGCATCAGGATAGATAATAATAAGGTATTTGAGGTAGATATGTACATGAAGGCAGGGTAAAGTGACTAGGCATCAGGATAGATAATAATAAGGTAGATATGTCCATGAAAGCAGGGTAAAGTGACTAGGCATCAGGATAGATAATAATAAGGTATTTGAGGTAGATATGTACATGAAGGCAGGGTAAAGTGACTAGGCATCAGGATAGATAATAATAAGGTATTTGAGGTAGATATGTACATGAAGGCAGGGTAAAGTGACTAGGCATCAGGATAGATAATAATAAGGTATTTGAGGTAGATATGTACATGAAGGCAGGGTAAAGTGACTAGGCATCAGGATAGTTAAGAGTAAAATAAAAAACACAGTTGCAGCAGGAAATGATGAGTGTAAAGGTGTAAAAATCTGACTGTTCTAGAATGTTCCTTAGTGTTCTAGAATGCTCCCCAATCACTCTGTTGTAGAATGTTCCTAAGACTCTTCTAGAATGTTCGTCAATCACTGTTCTAGAATGTTCATCAATCAGACTGTTCTAGAATTTTCTACTGTAAGACTATTCTAGAATGTTCCAGAATCAGCCGCCATTCAGTCTCAGAGCTGAAAATGCTTATACACTCTAGTTCACTCTCAACAACAGCATACTTCTGAAACTCGGTGACATCTATTAACCCCTCTCTGTCTCTACATTCTCCCAAAAAAGTATCCTAGCCATCTGTGTCTGGGGAGAATCAACCATTTATTCACTGTGAAATGTGTTCAATGACGGTGGCACCCGTCCCATTCAATCAGTCAACCACCTCTCATTCTGTTTTAATCTACTCATTGGGTGCATCCCAATAATCCCTGAATTGTACACCAACCACTGGATTGGTGGATGCATGGGTTTGAGGGATTTTCCACAATTTCTTAAAACAGTAATTTCCTTTTAAATCAATGGAAGTGAACAAGTGCACACTTTTGGGAGAAGGAGAGATAGAAGCACTGTAATATTGAGTATTTAGTCAGCCACCAATTGTGCAAGTTCTCCCACTTAAAAAGATGAGAGAGGCCTGTAATTTTCATCATAGGTACACGTCAACTATGACAGACAAATTGAGAGAAAAAAAATCCAGAAAATCACATTGTAGGATTTTTAATGAATTTATTTGCAAATTATGGTGGAAAATAAGTATTTGGTCACCTACAAACAAGCAAGATTTCATGTACTGTGTGAGGGCAGATCTCTCAAATGGTATCCTTTTGTAGCCTGCTGGTCCCTGATCTGTTGTACCAGCTCCATATCGCATGACATCCATATCACATGACATCCATATCACATGACATCCATATCACATGACAATGACAAACAGCACAATACACTCAGGCACAGAAATGGTGTCCTTTGAGAGATCGGCTTTTCTCCATAGAGATGGAAAGAGGTCGCAACCTTGTATCCATCCAATTATGTCCTCTGTGAGCACATTTGCAGCACATGGGCAGCGCCATTGAGGCCATCTCTGAAGTAGTCCAGTTTCTTCTTCACAATTGGCTGATGACCCGGTTGGACATGACTCCAACAGGGTCATCTTGAGGGATCAGCCAATGAAATTGGAAGTCCAACCTAGGGCTGTTACGGTGACCGTATTACCGCCACACCGGCGGTCACGAGTCATGAAGGCAGTCAAATTCCACGTGACCGTTTAGTCACGGTAACTAGGCTTCTCCAAGCTCTGATGCTGCTGATGGTCATTAGTAGCCTACCCAACTTGCTAACTGCCTGGTACTCAGCACTCTATTGTCCCTCTAATCACTCTGACATCAATGCAAATGTCATCGAAAATCTAATCAAACACTTTATGAGACCCCATGAGTTCATGTTGCGCAACATTTCTATTGGCTATGCAATTGTGTGAGAAAAAACAGAGTGATGCCCTCTATTAAAAAGAGAAGGTTCCCATCAGCCTTCTATAGGCTAGGCCTACTATATTTATTTCTCAACTTTCCTAATATTAAGCACATTGCTTATCTTTACAACAGGAGTGTAGCCTACCTGGCTGGCATGAAAATGAACCACGGGAAAAGCGTCCTCCAATAGCTATGTACAGTTGAAGTCGGAAGTTTACATAAACCTTAGCCAAATACATTTAAACTCAGTTTTTCACAATTCCTGATATTTAATCCTAGTAAAAATTCCCTGCCTTAGGTCAGTTAGGATCACCACTTTATTTTAAGAATGTGAAATGTCAGAATAATAGTAGAGAGAATTATTTATTTCAGCTTTTATTTCTTTCATCACATTCCCAGTGGGTCAGAAGTTTACATACACTCAATTAGTATTTTGTAGCATTGCCTTTAAATTGTTTAACTTGGGTCAAACGTTTCGGGTAGCCTTCCACAAGCTTCCCACAATAAGCTGGGTGAATTTTGACCCATTCTTCCTGACAGAGCTGGTGTAACTGAGTCAGGTTAGTAGGCCTCCTTGCTCGCACACGCTTTTTCAGTTCTGCCCACACATTTTCTATAGGATTGAGGTCAGGGCTTTGTGATGGCCGCTCCAATACATTGACTTTGTTGTCCTTAAGCCATTTTGCAACAACTTTGGAAGTATGCTTGGGGTCCATTTGGAAGACCCATTTGTGACCAAGCTTTAACTTCCTGACTGATGATTTGAGATGTTGCTTCAATATATCCACATAATTAACCTTCCTCATGATGCCATCTATTTTGTGAAGTGCACCAGTCCCTCCTGCAGCATGATGCTGCCACCCCCGCGCTTCACGGTTGGGATGGTGTTCTTCAGCTTGGAAGCGTGCCCCTTTTTCCTCCAAACATAACAATGGTCATTATGGCCAAACAGTTATATTTTTGTTTCATCAGACCAGAGGACATTTCTCCAAAAAGTACGATCTTTGCCCCCATGTGCAGTTGCAAACCGTAGTCTGGCTTTTTTATGGTGGTTTTGGAGCAGTGGCTTCTTCCTTGCTGAGCGGCCTTTCAGGTTATGTCGATATAGGACTCGTTTTACTGTGGATATAGATACTTTGTACCTGTTTCCTCCAGCATCTTCACAAGGTCCTTTGCTGTTGCTCTGGGATTGATTTGCACTTTTCGCACCAAAGTACTTTCGTCTCTAGGAGACAGAACAAATATATGCCATTTAGCAGACGCTTTTATCCAAAGCGACTTACAGTCATGCGTGCATACATTTTTGTGTATGGGTGGTCCCGGGGATCGAACCCACTACCTTGGCGTTACAAGCGCCGTGCTCTACCAACTGAGCTACAGAGGACCACAGAGAACAAGTCTCCTTCCTGAGTCTCCTTCCTGAGCGGTATGACGGCTGCGTGGTCCCATGGTGTTTATACTTGCGTACTATTGTTTGTACAGATGAACGTGGTACCTTCGGGCGTTTGGAAATTGCTCCCAAGGATGAACCAGACTTGTGGAGGTCTACAATTTTTTTTTCCCTGAGGTCTTGGCTGATTTCTTTTGATTTTCCCATGATGTCAAGCAAAGAGGCACTGAGTTTGAAGGTAGGCCTTGAAATACATCCAAAAGGTACACCTCCAATTGACTCAAATTATGTCAATTAGCCTATCAGAAGCTTCTAAAGCCATGACATCATTTTCTGGAATTTTCCAAGCTGTTTAAAGGCACAGTCAACTTAGTGTATGTAAACTTCTGACCCACTGGAATTGTGATACAGTGAATTATAAGTGAAATAATCTGTCTGTAAACAATTGTTGGAAAAATTACTTGTGTCGTGCACAAAGTAGATGTCCTAACCGACTTGCCAAAAACTATAGTTTGTTAACAAGACATTTGTGGAGTGGTTGAAAAACGAGTTTTAATGACTCCAAACTAAGTGTATGTAAACTTCCGACTTCAACTGTAAGTGCATAGATTACATGTATTTTTTTCCCTGCCCCTGTTTTCGAGACAGGTGCATGATAATGGTCCATTCTAAATCAAAACAAATTTCACACATATATTATTTAGTATATGTAAAGACAATATTAAATCAAGAATAGTCTGATGGTTGACAATATTAGCCTATCACTTGTGAATGATGTATTATCACTTGTGAATGATGTATTATCACTTGTGAATGATTTATTATCACTTGTGAATGATGCCCAGCGTAAGGCAAGAAGCAATGCATACCTTTTTTTTGCGACTTTTTCTAATCATAGTCCCACACCTCATGTAGCCTAGCCCGTAGGCCTATATGTTTTGATAAGGTTCGTATCACAACTAAAGTGGCCAAATAACATTAAAATTTAGCACATTAATTCGCTTCACAACGCATGAGTTTCAAATTGGGGGAAAAAATAATTTTAAAGAAAATGCACCTTTATAATAAAAGCATTACATTACATTTGTGATCACTTTTGATAATGGTGTTTTCCTGCTAATGGAAAATGTAAGCTAAATGTTCTGATCTGTTGCGTCAGCCTCATTGCGTAAAAACATGTTTTTTTCATACTAGTGGTTGTATTAATTTGGGATCTATTGCATCCCACAACTGTCCCAGACTATGTTTTGGAATATGTCTTTCTCGCACAGAATAGGTCAACTGTTGTACTATGGGGGATAGTAGATTAACATATGGCTAGTGCTTATGCTGTTTGTTAGGCCTACTCATCTTGTTGGCTGACGAAAAGTCAAAATGTGGACTTGGAATTGGATAAGGACGCACTCAGTTGCGACCCCCGATGTGTCTGTTTTCACTTGTAGCCTGTGAGAAAAGACCTGACCACGTGATGGAAAGCCATCTGAGTGAGAGGTATGCAGGGAGAAGGGAATTATAATGATTATATTCAGCCCAAGGGCACAACGGCCACTAGCCGCAAAAGGCATGTATTTTTTTTAGGGGGCATTACAGCCACACAAAGGGGATGCTGCCAGGAAATTTGAGGCATTATCAAGTGCGAATTGTGAATGAGAGACTGATGAAGTGTGTACAGCCAGTGCAACAACAAAAAAAGCAGAGCTCATGCCTTTCATGCGACTTTAACGTTAGCTTGCTGGCTGGCGAGCTAACGTTACGTGTATGATCTGTGTAGTAATATTATTAGTTCCTCAGAAATCAATTTGCATTGCTAGTTATAGCCTAATGTTAGCTAGCTAGCTAACATTGAACCTAGTTGGTTAACTTTAGCTACCTGGTGGCTAGCTATGACAATCAGTATGGGTTGGGATTATTGCTGCGTTCAAAACAACTGGGAACTTGGAAATCTCAGACTTCCAAGTTATCAAGACAACTGGGAACTCTGAAAAAAACTAGCTCCGACTGAGAAAAATCTTTAGAACAGTCATCCAACTCCAACTCGAGCCCCAACTTTCCGACCTGAAGATCACGGACGTCATAATTTGACCTCGTGTTTTTCCAAGTTCCCTGTCTTGAAAGCACCATTAGGTTCATTGTTTAGCTAGCTAGCTACATGTCTAAACAAAAGTACTTCGCCAGATGATTACATGACCCATCAAGTTAGCCAGGTGTGTCTGGGGGTGATTACGGCTATCTATTGTATTTCATGAATATGTGTCCATGTCTAGACAACAGTGACCCATCCACTTAGCTAGATGTGGCTGGGGGGTGGTTATAGCATGTATTTAACATGACCCATCAATTTAGACAAGTGTGTCTGGATAAGAATCATCTAATAATTATAAAATATTTTTATCTGAACACTTTCTATTTTTGACTGTACCGTTTACACCTTCTGTATCCTGTGCATGTGACAAATAAACTTGTATTTTATTTGATATAGTGTGTGTTTACCAGAGAGGGTAATGTGAAGAACAACATGACCTGCACCAAAGTCAGATTAGGATATAGACCAAGGACTACATAAAGTGTATTTATACCTTGAATTTTTTCTTATTGTAGGCTACCACTCAGTCTTGAAATGTTTGGTTGTTTACTACACTACCTCTGTTTAGTACATGGCCTCACATGTTGAATCCTTAAAGACATGGGTGGGGCTAAGGCTTAAGAGGGTGTGAACGATGCTGAATGGGTCCAGACAAAAGAAGAGCTCTCCAGTAGGTACCAAAACATTCAAGGGTCATTTTCTCAAAAGTGAGGTTACAAGTTCATCAACTTTCAAAGCAGAGTTACTTTCCCATTGTTCCTCAACTGTAGTGTATGATATACCATTTTCTAGTCTCTACTTTTTCCAATGTAAAAAAAAAAAACACCTTTTAAAATTTTGCTCCATAGGACCGAATCGAGCCGGTTGGTCACAAATGTAGACTCCTGAGTAGCGCAGTGGTCTAAGGCACTGCATCGCAGTGCTAACTGTGCCACTAGAGATCCTGGTTCGAATCCAGGCTCTGTCGCAGCCGGCCGCGACCGGGAGACTCATGGGCGGCGCACAATTGGCCCAGCGTCGTCCAGGGTAGGGGAGGGAATGGCCGGCAGGGATGTAGCTCAGTTGATAGGTTGTGGGTTCGATTCCCACGGGGGGCCAGTATAAAAAAAAATATGTATTCACTAACTGTAAGTCGCTCTGGATAAGAGCGTCTGCTAAATGACTAAAATGTAAATGTAGCCTACACCGCTATAACGGGAATAATTTCATTTCGCTTTCATTTAAAAAAATTAATAAATAGACACTAATCTTCATCAGTCACCACCACCACCTAGTGTCATCACTGCATAGGGAATCTAATCTAGGGCAGATTGTGTTTCACCTCACCACCTCACCACCTCCTCACCACCTCACCACCACCTCACCACCTCCTGGCTATGACAGGAGTGTTGTGTGTGATAACTGCCCCCCCCCTCCCTCCTTCCTGCTTCCTGTCTCCAATGCCTCCATCTCACTGATTGATAAAGTGGTGTCATAGCAGACTGAGGTATGTGTGCGTGTGTGTGTTCAGTAGTCGTGCAGTGAGCAATAATCTATTAGCCGTATGTGTGTGTGTGTGTGTGTGTTCTTTACATAGTACAGAAGGTTTAATCTAATGTCTGTGAAACTTGTGATTTCTCATCAATAGCTTCAAGGAGATAGAGACAGAGAGAGACAGAGAGACAGAGAGAGAGAGAGAGAGAGAGAGAGAGAGAGAGAGAGAGAGAGAGAGAGACAGAGACAGAGAGAGAGACAGAGAGAGAGAGAGAGAGAGAGAGATACTTGTCTTTATTCTTTTGGAACTTGTAGTGTAATGTTTACTGTTAATTTTTTTATCGTTTAATGAACTTCATTATCTACTTCATTTGCTTTGTTAACATATGTTTCCCATGCCAATAAAGACCTTAAATTGAAATTGAATTGAGAGAGAGAGATAGATAGGGACAGAGAGAGAGAGAGAGAGAGAGAGAGAGCAGATGGAGAGAAAAAGAGAGAGTAAATCTTATAATAGCCTATACATCAATCGGTTTCAGTCTGCTAAATAGATCAAAGTAAATTAACTGTGTGTATGCGTTTGGTAAGAATGAACGACTTTATGCTGCATAAAGGTTACTACAAGCTTAACTCCATTGCACGTGGGTGGACTGGGATTTTTGGAATAGGGGACATGATTTCCTCACCGGTTCCCACTCCCAATCACAAGGGGGCGACAGCAAAGTTTTTTATTTTTGTATTTTCATTTTGTGAAAGTAAGGAAGAGTCGCCTTCCCTTGCTAGTAGTAGCTAGCTGGCAGTCTGGCTAGCTGGCTAAAAACATGTCAAGCTAGCTAGCCTTTTTAGCTTCCCACATCTCTATGTGAAATAATCTGATTTATAAGGAAAAAATATGCCCTGGAAAATATTATTCTACTTGCCGGTGTAACCTAAAACATTATCCCAGTTTGATATCCTGGTTGTGTATTCATTCCCATATCAGCTAAAAATAGAACGTCAACATGTTTTGGTCATAGAGAAAAAAAGCCCATGGCTAGCTAGTTGGCTACAGTACTACCATTTCACAATAGCCTGTAAATCACTAGTTATTACCTCTAAACAAAATACCTTTTTGGGTGGATTCTTGTTGTTTGGTTTAATGTTTGAACAGTCGCTAAGATTATATTTGGTTATCAATGCAAAACAGGCTACTTCGATGAATAGCCTATAGATCAGATCAAGGTAACAAGCGACAACACTGCCCCCACGGCTGCAGAAGGAATGATACAGAACTTTTCAGTTCTCAGGTAGTAAAAAAAAAAAAAGTATGTTGAATGCTGAAGCGTAGGTACAAGGAGCTTCCCCCTTCTGTGACGAGTAACGACATTGCGTCTGCGTAGAACTTGTAACTTGGCGTGGGGATGATAAGACTCTGGGAGATTTGGCAACTAAACTGCCGTCCTGTCTGTTAACAAAACCGGGGCTGTGCGAGGCAAGGATTTCTGTTTCTGGCATCCAGTCAAATCGCTCTTTTCTTTTAGGGATGAGTGGAGGGGAGGGGGAGGGAGGAGTCTAATCAGGCCTTTCGCTGTTAAGAGGCTTAACGGGACGGGGGGGTCGTTAAAAACCAGCCATGGGATTTAGCCAACAGGAGGTGCGTTCCCACAGGAAGGGAAACAGACAGACGCTGGAGAACAATCGGCGTCGCGTGGCCAACGGACCCCCGTAGGCTAGGCTACCTGAAACGTTACCGTTGAAGGTTAATTGACTTGACTAGGCGCCATTTGGCGGAAATGTGTGATGTAAAGAGCAAAAATCACCCGCCAAACAGTCAATCCTCATGAAGGATAGAGGCTGTGTCCCTTATTCCTTAGGGTGGACTTACGTAAAGAAGATCAGCCTGCAATATTCAAGCTGAGATAATATTATCAGGACCATTTGATTTAAAAAGATGGTCATTGGGTCAAATACTATTTGATCTTTCCACAATGACCCTAAAAAACACCCAACCCTACTGTATGTGCAGAGTATGAAGATAGCACATTTCTCTATAAACAAGAACATTCATTCCAAGACTTTTCTGAGGTTTTCTCTATCCAATATCCATCCACAGGTAACTGTATCCACACAGCTCTCAATCTCCACCCAATTCTACAGTTTGTTTGATTTTCACAAACATAGAACAGTTTCCAGAAGGTTAGCGGACACATTAAACTTGTAGAAAACACATTCAGTAGCCAAGGCCAAGGTTTTCCAAACTCGGTCCTGGGGACCCACCTGGGTACACATGTAGGTTTTTAGCTCTGCACACTTTCTTATACTGAGTATTTCTGCTGTGAACTGACTATAGCACCATCCGGTTCGATTGCCTGGTCCATCGCCAAGGCATTCCCTAGTCGATCACTATACATTTCTGTAAAAAATAAATAAAAATCAAGCCTTGTGTTCCTTATCTTTTTTGGTTTTGTTTCGCACGGTTGGCAGTAGATGCACCTGATTCAAAACAGCCCTGGCGCCAGGAAGGAAAAGTGTTCCCATTTTGAACCATTTCATGTGTCTGAAGGTAGAACTCCGCCTACCCGGCAGGCACAGAGAGAAAATCAACTGCCCCTATAGGCCTACCGCTGGCCAATCAGGTTGCTCAGATCACCTGCACAGTTTCCTCAAGCAATAGACTGTAAAACAAATATATATATACACATCTGGAACACACAGCAAAGTTGATACTGTGAAATTTCAAAACCGTGACTAGAGAGAGACAACAAATAGGTAGAGGAAGGCCCTCAAAATTGTCAAAGACTCCAGCCACCCTAGTCATAGACTGTTCTCTCTGCTACCGCACGGCAAGCGGTACCGGAGTGCCAAGTCTAGGTCCAAAAGACTTCTCAACAGCTTCTACCCCCAAGCCATAAGACTCCTGAACAGCTAATCATGGCTACCCGGACTATTTGCACTGCCCCCCCACCCCATCCTTTTTACGCTGCTGCTACTCTGTTAAGTATTTATGCATAGTCACTTTAACTCTACCCACATGTACATATTACCTCAACTACCTCAACTAGCCGGTGCCCCCGCACATTGACTCTGCAACGGTACCCCCCTGTATATATAGCCTCCCTACTGTCACTTTATTTTACTTCTGCTCTTTTTTTCTCAACACTTTTTTTGTTGTTGTTTTATTCTTACTTTTTTTGTTTAAAATAAATGCACTGTTGGTTAAGGGCTGTAAGTAAGCATTTCACTGTAATGTCTGCACCTGTTGTATTCGGCGCATGTGACCAATAAAATTTGATTTGATTTGAAATACAGTATTTTATTTTCTGAAGCATTTCGTGTCTGGATTTCACTGTTTTTGTGTTATTGCTATTGTGTCATTAACACCATGACAAGCAAATTACATGATACATTTCAAATGTTGGTGTACTTTAGTTACCATGGAAATGAATTAGTGGAGGGAAATTCAAATGTTGGTGTACTTAGTTGCCATGGAAATCTTGATGCCAGGATAGAAAAATAAAACGTAAATATGACTTGAGAAGATAATTTAAATTTAAACGTCATTACCACATTTTTGAAATTATGTTTGAATTTATGTGTATTTAGGATACATTGTAAGCTAGCTGTTCAACTCGAGTTATGCATGCTAGAATCCCTGCTATTTATATCCAAATAATGTAAAAATGTCATAATGAACTGTGTTGGTAAGGACAGAATGTGGTGGTAATGACAAAATGTATTAGTTCATACATTTTTGCTTACCTTAAGACCTGATCATGGTTAAGTTGAAATTCAACACTTATTTGCTAAATAAGACCATTACATGTTGTATTATGTTAGGATGATTGAGCGATTTTGATGTCTATTCATGTGACTTACTATTATTAATAATAATAATAATTTAAATGTATTACTGACTTTTCTTTTTTTTATATATATAAGATGTCCCCTAAATCAACCAAGGAGAGGACAAGGACATACACGATATTTACAAAAGTATGTGGAAACCCCTTGAAATTAGTGGATTCGGCTATTTCAGCCACAACCGTTGCTGAAAGGTGTATGAGAAATCGAGCACACAGCCATGCAATCTCCTAGACAAACATTGGCAGTAGAATGGCCTGACTGAAGAGCTCAGTGACTTTCAACGTGGCACCGTCATAGGATACCACCTTTCCAACAAGTCAGTTTGTGAAATTTCTGCCCTGCTAGAGCTGCCCCGGTCAACTGTAAGTGCTGTTATTGTGAAGTGGAAACGTCTAGGAGCAACAACGGCTCAGCCGCGAAGTGGTAGGCCACACAAGCTCACAGAACGGGACCGGCGAGTGCTGAAGCGTGTAGCGCATACAAATCGGCTGTCCTCGGTCGCAACACTCACTACCGAGTTCCAAACTGCCTCTGGAAGCAACGTCAGCAAAATAACTGTTGGTCGGGAGCTTCATGAAATGGGTTTCCATGGCTGAGCAGCTGCACACAAGCCTAAGATCACCATGCACAATGCCAAGCGTGGGCTGGAGTGGCGTAAAGCTCGCCGCCATTGGACTCTGGAGCAGTGGAAACGCGTTCTCTGGAGTGATGAATCACGCTTCACCATCTGGCAGTCCTATGGACGAATCTGGGTTTGGCGCATGCCAGGAGAACGCTACCTGCCCCAATGCAGAGTGCCAACTGTAAAGTTTGGTGGAGGAGCTAGGTCCCTTAGTTCCAGTGAAGGGAAATCTTAACGCTACAGCATACAATGACATTCTAGACAATTCTGTGCTTTCAACGTTGTGGCAACAGTTTTGGGGAAGGCCCTTTCCTGTTTCAGCATGACAATGCCCCCGCGCACAAAGCGAGGTCCATACAGAAATGGTTTGTCGAGATCAGTGTGGAAGAACTTGACTGGCCTGCACAGATCCCTGACCTCAACCCAATCAAAACACCTTTGGGATGAATTGGAACCAATAGTCTGCTCTATATCTTCAATCAAATTAAAAATGTACAACTATGCATTAAAATGTTTGTTATTTTTCATCAGTTGTTTTATATATATTACCATCAGGGTACATATTTTTGAGGCAAAGGTGTATTCAATTACGATATTTCCCATATGTGAACCTTATATGCTTGTTTTTAAGATCATATTTTACATTATTTTAGGAATTAAGATTTTGATGTGGTAAATACATGTTTCTGAGTATCATCAAGGTATATATGGACATTTAGACATGACAATGATGACTACATCATAATAATAATATGCCATTTAGCAGACGCTTTTATCCAAAGCGACTTACAGTCATGTGTGCATACATTTTTACGTATGGGTGGTCCCGGGGATCGAACCCACTACCCTGGCGTTACAAGCGCCGTGCTCTACCAATTGAGCTACAGAGGACCACATATATATAAATAAGAAAACTTCCAAATAGTTTAAAAAACATGAACAAATAAAATTCCTGTAAAATGTTGTATAAAATACCTTAAGCACAATTTCTGTAATTTCCTTTTCAACTGAAATAGCACATGTTATGATATGGTGGTAATGATATTTCCCTTCGGGTATTTGGGGAAACCGATTAAAACCGTTATATTCTTAAATAGTCTCAGCCACTATTAGATCTTGTTTCCAGGCAGATGATGAAAATATTCAGATAGATAAAAAGCAGTTTGAAGAGGTTTCACTTTCAAAATAATTTAACACCCAAAAGTGCCTGTATTTGCAAAATCAACCAAATACATACATACACACATATATACATACATATACACATACATACATATACATACATACATACATACATACATATACACATACATACATACATACATATATACATATATATAATTTCAAAATGGTCTGAAAAGAACAACATTGGCAACTCAATCATAGCCAATATGCAGTGATAATGTATTAGGTCTATAGCCTACTGCACAAACCTCATTACTACAGAACTGTTCTTAATTGGTTAATGTTGCATAGGCTTACGTTTTTTAAGTCATGTTAAAAAATACATCTGAGCGGTAGATCTCGGCTTGTATTTTGACTCGGAAAGTGATCTTGACTCAGTCAGAAAAGGTTGGTGACCATTGGACTATACCAACCATATAACTGGATACTAGGCTAGTGGACAGATACTACTTTCCACAATAGATGCTACTATTGCAGATAGTTAAAGTTAAAAACCAATATTATAGACTATTAGTATTAGGCTATTCCGCCCACGCATTTACCTATTCTGAGTACTTGCTGTGAACTCAGGCTGAACTGCACCGTGAAGAGTACCAGCCAGGTAAACCGGCTCTTCCTCCTCTCCATACTCCCGTGATCCAACTTTACGTTCATCATGCCGACACCGACAGAGTGAAATAGCCCGTAGTATGATCCATGCAGAGAATCCGGAGAACAGTCCCCATCGCCTCGACGATTTCAGGCATTCCTCTGAGGAGGAATAGATGCTTCCCCAACTATCGTTTTTCTCTCTTTTTTTTTCGTTTGTTTGCGCTCTCTCTCTCGGTTTCCACTAGTTACCACAACTACAAAGTCAAAAATGGCTATTTCGTGAAAATGTATGAAAACAAACATGAGCTTTTTGGTCTTAATTTAGGGTTAGGCATAAGGGTTGCAGTGTGGTTAAGGTTAGGTTTAAAATCACATTTGAAGCAGATAAATGGTAGAAATGGGCGGGGGGTTATGACTTTGTGGCTGTGGTAACTAGTGACGACTCTCGCTTTCTCAACTCAGCTACGCACATCTCAAATCAATTTACGTTCACGTGGTTACCCATTCCATTATTCCAAACTGAGCGTTTACTTTGCAATCCAAAATGTAATTGCTTAAATGTATTCTCTCTCTCTCTCTCTCTTCACCAAACATGAAAGCAATTGTCTGAGGATGGGGACAGTTTGATGAAAAAGCTTTACATAAAGGTTAAACCCCAGGCATGTCACAATTGCATAAAGGACAGGGACCTAGTGATAAAACAGTCAGCATCTTAAAGTTCCAATGCAGATATTTTTTATCTCAATATCAAATAATTTATCGGTAATAACTAAGTACTGTACCTTACTGTAATTGCTTTCAATTAAAATTGTTGAAAAGAAACACAAATAGCTTCTTATCAAAGAGCAACTCTCTCTGGGAGTGGTCTGAGTGGGGAGGGGAAAACTGAAAACTAGCTGTTATTGGCAGAGAGGTTTGGAACTCTCTTTCTTATTGGTCTATTAACTAATTTACAGCCTGGTGATGTCAACAGGCAGGCCAAAACTCCATCCCACCAAAACAGGGTGAAATGTTGGTCTTTTCTTCATAAAGCTCTTACACTAAAACGGCATTATCACAATTTCACAGTATTATTCCAACATCATAGTGCGGAAATATAAAACACAGGAAAATCATGTTTTTGACCGCACTGGGCCTTTAAGGCTAAGTTCATCATTAGAACCTTCCTAGGGGGCTTTCTGCATGGCGGACGTGACTTGACGATGGCGCGTTAGAAAGAATGGCAGACGTGGATACCGAGTTTGAGTCCGCTGGCAAAGATGAGCGTGAATGAAGAGGTGTGTTCGGGTCGCTTGAACCTTTGCTACGTTGCAGAACGGTTTGTACTGAATGGCACGTTTCCTCAAAAACCGTCTAGAAAGCCCTACTGTGCAACTTCTTCACAGTTTGTGGTAGGAGTGCGGTTTGAGGATGAGAAGATGTACCTGAGAGATCCGTTTGACGTTGCCAAGATGGCGAAGAAAGTGTTGGGTACTGTGGCGTCTGTGAGGGTGACCAAAAGGGGAATTTTGTAGATTTTTTTTTTTGTGTGTGTGGCACAAAAGTAACGTGCGTTGCTCCTCACCAGAATCAAAGAGACAGATAGAAATAGAAAGAGGTGACTGGATTTCTGGAGCAGGGCACCAATCAAGGGCGGAATTTCTGGAGCAGGGCACATATCAAGGGCAGGATTTCTGGAGCAGGGCACCAATCAAGGGCAGGATTTCTGGAGCAGGGCACCAATCAAGGGCAGGATTTCTGGAGCAGGGCACATATCAAGTGTGGGATTTCTGGAGCAGGGCACCAATCAAGTGCTGGATTTCTGGAGTCTCTGTGGAAGTTGGGGCTGAGAAGATCAAGATGAAAATTCCTGGAGTAGTTGGGGCTTGACGATTGACGCGTATGTCCAATGGAGAGAAGACAGAGAGTACGTCTGTGTTTTTTGATGAGGAGTCGCACCCTACACATCAAGATGGGATACGCTGCGAGCGCATTTGTCCCCATGTTACTGCAGTGTTCCAACTGCAAAGCATGTGTCAAGTGTTTGCAAAAAGTATGACTTGAGTGATTGTTTTGCTGCGGAAGATGACTTTGAATGTCGCAAATTGCAGTGGGAAGAATGCACGGGTTCCCCCGAAAGCCATTTAAGGGTGAAAGAGGCAGAGATTGCTAGGATAAGAACTGTTGGGGCATGTCTCCTATGCCGAGGCAGCGAGGAAATGTTAAAGAATGTTCAAGTGGTTCTGTTGCCGTGGAGACACCGCATTTCAGTGCTGTGGGTGCCGTTTGCGAGGTGACGGATCCAGATCATGTCATGTCATGAAGAAAGTATGGAGCAGCAGTTTAGATTTTGAAGGACTGTTTTTTTTTTCGGACGTTTGAGTGGATTATTTTATTGGGTATTTTATTTCCCTTTTTAAGTGATTTATTTCCCTCATCCAGTATTGGGCAGTAATACGTTTCAATGGATTTGAATGGAGAAATCTGATCTGAGAGCAGCGCTGCTTTTCTTTAGATCCTATCAGTGTAGCCTAACATGGGCGCAATGATGTGCCAAATCAATGATTTTAGTGCATTTTTATTGGGTAAGCATTAGAATAAGCCATCTCAAAATTCAACCGTCTTAGGCGCTAATATCTCTCTAGGAGCTGATCTTTTCGTCAGCATTCTGAAATAATGATAATGTTGAGGTCGAGATTTGAATGGAGAAATCTGATCCGAGAACAGCGCTGGCGTTCCTTTCGATCCTATCGGTATCGACGTGTTCCGACGCACGTAGCGACCGATCTCTCTCTCTGCGTGGTGTTCTGGGAAAAGCATGTGATAACAAACTGACGTTGTTTAGCTAGTCATGTTACCTAGCAACCTGATAACTTCAGGAACAGGAATAGGCTACATTTAAAAAATGAAGAATTCAACAGGGGTTCTTCTAAGATCCTCAAAGTTCTTTGAAGAACCTTAGGATTCTTGCCACTGAAAATTGCACCCCCCGAAAGGTTCTTCCAAGAACCCCATAGGAGGTGGGGTTCATCGAGGAACCTCCTTAGTTGGTGGGGGTTCTTGCAGGAACCTAACTGCCCAACTGAAACATTTGAATTTGAATTTGAAAGGACAGCAGGTGCAGGCACTTAACTGAAAAAATGTAAAGATCTCCTCAATTTAAGGTAAGGTTGGTCCCTTGTATGATCTAAATGGATATTGTTTTATGAGGATACCATCTGTCTTTTTCATATTTGTGCAAAACAGAAAATGGATACAATTCAATGGATATCAATCGAGGTAAGAATATGTATGCTATGAGAATATGTTGAAGGCTAGCTGTTTTGGGTGCAGATGACTGAACTGCTCACTTTAGTGTCTGTGTCTGTAGGTATACAGACGAGGAGGCATACAAAGGTATGTCAGTTGGTATTGGTATGTTATGCAGATCACATGTACCATCCTCCTCCCTTACCTCTTCAATGTATATCCCATAGGCCTCTACATTATGGACAAGGTATGTGTATGAAAACCATTATCAAAATTAGGTTTTTTTCATTCACATTTACCACAAAAACAAAGGTATGAATACTGTCGTGTGCATGATTTCTTAATCATCTGTACAATAAAAAAAATGTTGGATTCACAGACTTCACCCTCCCTACACCTCTGATGAATATAACAGGAAACCTGTTCGATCACCATGCACTGCAAAATCATTCTGGCTATGGATACGGAGAACATCAACACATTAACATCAACATGCCAGAGGATATATCCACTGGACTTGGGGCTCTGCTGGGAGTTTACCTCATATTTGGATTTTTATATTCTGCTTTGCCACTCAAATCATAATAAACACTGACCACTAAAATATTGTTATTGTTGTTATTGTTGTTAAGTGTATTACTACTAATAATAAGTAGTTCAAAAATTAACCCCAAAAGGTTCTTCAAAAGGTTCTTCGAGGATCAATTAAAAGGGGTTCTTTGAAGAACTTATAGGGGTTCCTCCACAGTTTCAATTTGAAGAACCCCTAAAGGATCCTCCAGGAAGCTTTTACTTTTTAGAAGGTCCTCAAAGAGATGATTCAAAGGTAGGCTGTGTATGATTGAGTGTGGGAGGGAGGGAGAGTGTAGAGGCCTATGTGTGTAAAGTTATCTGAACAGTACAGAGGGTTACAGTGTTCTCGGAACATTGTTGGGCACGTTTAAAATCTCTTTGTTCTTTGTATCCATAGAGACAGTTATTTTTTTTCTCATAGTCACACTCATTTAGAATGACTGAAGCTTTAACAGTACTTCAATCTGTGTGTGTGCGGGCGCGCTCAAGTGTTAAACTTCAAGAACGTTGATAAGAAGGAGTAGTCCTACTGAAACATTGGGAGCATTATGTTAGTGACTTTTGGGGTTGTTTATGGTGAAAATGAAAATGCCATTAAAACAATGGAAAAATCTTTATTTAGGGCCAAATTTGAGCGAATTACATTTTTGGTTAATCGCGATTAACTAATGCCATTAACTCGATTTAATGATTTGAGTCGTTTGACAGCCCTAGTGTTTATGTTTGCGGTGGTAGTCTAGTGAATTCACTATGACCATGTCCAGAGTGGAACCAACTTGGGAGTAACACAACAATGGTTGTGTCCATTTGTCATGTTTTTCTTAACAATAATACCAAACATATTTGCTGTCTTGATAACAATGATTTCAATGCCCAGTGCCCGATTTTGTTCAAAACGTGATAAAAATTCAAACAGTCCCAGAAATTTATTTTTGACATTTTATTTATTAATACATTTTATATTTCGACATTCCTCAACCCTTTAAAGTAAGCTTTTCAATACTGGGAAAACAATGAATGAATTAATATAGACATTAAGAAAGTAAAATACTTAATATAATGTATAATGCACTATTCTACAGGTATAATAAGGAGTTTCTAAACTTTGTCTCCATCTAGTGGTAGAACAGTTGTACTACAACCTGACGAACTTTTATTCAAGATCTATTAACCAACAATAACTGACTTTACATTAGTTTAGATAAGGGTATTGATGAAACAGTCGGGACACAAACTGGGGGCCGTTATCTGACATGATTGTCCTGGGAAGGCCCCTCATTATCCGTCATGATTGCCCTGGGAAGGCCCCAGCAGAAGCATAACTCAAGATTTGCTTTTAGCTTACAGTAAGTTCTATCAAACTACAATACTGACTTTACGTAAGGATTATGCTAACTTTCTTTGACACAAACTCCCGAGATACAGCAAGAGATGATATTTACTGATATGTTAACAATTCAATTCTGTTCCCCTGTGACAGAAGGGGTATCAGTTTACGGGCCTTTCCCAACAATGCAGAGACAAAAATATAAAAATGATAACACAAGGAATAAATACACAATGAGTAACGGTAACTTGGCTGTATACACGGGGTGCCAGTACCAAGTCGACGTGCAGGGGTACGAGGTAATCGAGTTGGATATGTACATATACAGTGCCGTGAAAAAGTATTTGCCCCCTTTCTAATTTTCTCGACTTTTGCATATTTTTTTATACTGAATGTTTATACAGATCTTCAACTGAAACCTAATATTAGATAAAGGGAACGTGAGTTTACAAATAACAACAATTACGTACTTATTTCATTAACAAAGTTATGCAACACCCAATGCCCCCTGTGTGAAAAAGTAATTGCCCGCTTACACTCTAACTGGTTGTGCCATATTTAGCTGCAATGACTCCAACCAAACGCTTCCTGTAGTTGTTGATCAGTCTCTCACGTCGCTGTGGAGGAATGTTGGTTCCACTCTTCCATGCAGAACTGCTGTAACTCAGCGACATTTGTGGGTTTTCAAGCCTGAACTGCTCTTTTCAAGTCCTGCCACAACATCTCAATTGGGATTAGGTCTGGACTTTGACTAGGCCATTCGAAAACGTCACATTTGTTGCTTTTTAGCCATTTTCATGTAGACTTGATTTTGTGTTTTGGATCATTGCCTTGCTGCATGACCCATCTGCGCTTCAGCTTCAGCTCACAGATGAATGGCCTGACATTCTCTGATACAGAGCAGAATTCATGGTTCCTTCTATTAAGGCAAGTCGTCCAGGTCCTGAGGCAGCAAAGCATCCCCAAACCATCATACCACCATCACCATGCTTGACCGTTGGTATGAGATTCTTAATGTGGAATGCAGTGTTTGGTTTTCGACAGGCATAAATGGGACCCACGTCGTCCAAAAAGCTATACTTTTGAATCATCGGTCCGTAGAACATTCTTCCAAGAGTCTTGATCATCCAGGTGCTTCCAGGTGCTTTTTGGCCAATCTTGAGTCAACATTTTGGATGACCTGGGTCCCATTATGCCTGGCGAAAACCAAACACTGTCTCACTGGGATCCTCTGGGCTTTCTGTCTCACTGTGACCCTCTGGGCTTTCTGTCTCACTGTGACCCTCTGGGCTTTCTGTCTCACTGGGATCCTCTGGGCTTTCTGTCTCACTGGGATCCTCTGGGCTTTCTGTCTCACTGGGATCCTCTGGGCTTTCTGTCTCACTGTGAACCTCTGGGCTTTCTGTCTCACTGGGACCCTCTGGGCTTTCTGTCTCACCAGACTCTTTCACTACACCCACTCTCGATACTGGACTGTCCCCAAACTCAGCGTCCCAGCTGGGTGTCCCGGAGTTAAAGCACTAAGAGCCCAGGACCAATGGATAGTCATCAAACCTCGCTGGGCTGTCAGAAGGCTGCTGTCTCTCATCTCCGCATCGCGCACTGGTCAGATGGTCAGACAGGATGTAACATGGGTGAGCGGTGTTGGGGTCCAGAATCACAGGAGCTGAACAGAGAGAACACAGAAACATTAGAAAGTGATTGAGGGGAGACTAGTTCATTATGAATCACATTGAAATGCATTTCAAACTACGATCCTACATAACATCTTTCAGATTTTATACATTAGGTTTGTCTTTTTTGCGATCATAAAATCATACTGACAGTATTGAACAGACTCTGAACTGCAGGTTGCCCAGGTGATTGGCCACGTCTATCAACGCTCCTGAGACTAGCTGTGGATCTGGGAGTGTTCACTGGGCTCTGCAGAACATTCAGGAGTCCCGTGCTGCTGTGGGGTTAGGTTCAGAACTACAGAGAAGAGAGAGAGAGGAGGCAGATCTCTTACCGTTCCATGGTGGCCTTGTAGTTCTGTAAAAGAAAGGACCAGGTTATCAACAAATATTTGTACATTTTTCATCACGACATGTCTCGTAAACAATCTTTTGCGGAGGAGAGAGTTCCTACCTGCAGGAATGAAATGTCTTCAGCTCTCTGATCCTCCTCTATGGCTCTGATTGTGTCTGAAAGGGATGATATCTCTCTGCTAATGTCTTCAATCTTCATCTGACTCTTCTGCTCCTCTTCCTCCCTCAGTGCAGCTATCCTGGCCTCCTCTTCCTCCCTCAGTGCAGCTATCCTGGCCTCCTCTTCCTCCCTCAGTGCAGCTATCCTGGCCTCCTCTTCCTCCCTCAGTGCAGCTATCCTGGCCTCCTCTTCCTCCCTCAGTGCAGCAATCCTGGCCTCCTCTTCCTCCCTCAGTGCAGCTATCCTGGCCTCCTCTTCCTCCCTCAGTGCAGCTATCCTGGCCTCCCTCTTCCTCCCCTCAGTGCAGCTATCCTGGCCTCCTCTTCCTCCCTCAGTGCAGCTATCCTGGCCTCCTCTTCCTCCCTCAGTGCAGCTATCCTGGCCTCCTCTTCCTCCCTCAGTGCAGCTATCCTGGCCTCCTCTTCCTCCCTCAGTGCAGCTATCCTGGCCTCCTCTTCCTCCCTCAGTGCAGCTATCCTGGCCTCCTCTTCCTCTTGTAGAAACTGGTGAAACTTCTCAATCTTCTCCTTAATCTGCTTCTCTGTGTGCTTGGCCTGGCTCTGGAGACAGTGAGAGAGATAAAGATATTACTATGAAACTGTAAATGAGTCGATTAGAGTAGACTACAGCTTGTGCCATAAAGGTCCAGATCTCAGAGACTGGTTTGTACTGAAATAAATACAGAGCAAACTGTTATTTTACCTTGATACAGTGGGGAAAAAAATTATTTAGTCAGCCACCAATTGTGCAAGTTCTCCCACTTAAAAATATGAGAGAGGCCTGTAATTTTCATCATAGGTACACGTCAACTATGACAGACAAATTGAGAAGAAAAAAATCCAGAAAATCACATTGTAGGGTTTTTAATGAATTGATTTGCAAATTATGGTGGAAAATAAGTATTTGGTCACCTACAAACAAGCAATATTTCTGGCTCTCACAGACCTGTAACTTCTTCTTTAAGAGGCTCCTCTGTCCTCCACTCGTTACCTGTATTAATGGCACCTGTTTGAACTTGTTATCAGTATAAAATACACCTGTCCACAACCTCAAACAGTCACACTCCAAACTCCACTATGGCCAAGACCAAAGAGCTGTCAAAGGACACCAGAAACAAAATTGTAGACCTGCACCAGGCTGGGAAGACTGAATCTGCAATAGGTAAGCAGCTTGGTTTGAAGAAATCAACTGTGGGAGCAATTATTAGGAAATGGAAGACATACAAGACCACTGATAATCTCCCTCGATCTGGGGCTCCACGCAAGATCTCACCCCGTGGGGTCAAAATGATCACAAGAACGGTGAGCTAAAATTCCAGAACCACACAGGGGGACCTAGTGAATGACCTGCAGAGAGCTGGGACCAAAGTAACAAAGCCTACCATCAGTAACACACTACGCCGCCAGGGACTCAAATCCTGCAGTGCGAGACGTGTCCCCCTGCTTAAACCAGTACATGTCCAGGCCCGTCTGAAGTTTGCTAGAGTGCATTTGGATGATCCAGAAGAGGATTGGGAGAATGTCATATGGTCAGATGAAACCAAAATATAACTTTTTGGTAAAAACTCAACTCGTCGTGTTTGGAGGACAAAGAATGCTGAGTTGCATCCAAAGAACACCATACCTACTGTGAAGCATGGGGGTGGAAACATCATGCTTTGGGGCTGTTTTTCTGCAAAGGGACCAGGACGACTGATCCGTGTAAAGGAAAGAATGAATGGGGCCATGTATCGTGAGATTTTGAGTGAAAACCTCCTTCCATCAGCAAGGGCATTGAAGATGAAACGTGGCTGGGTCTTTCAGCATGACAATGATCCCAAACACACCGCCCGGGCAACGAAGGAGTGGCTTCGTAAGAAGCATTTCAAGGTCCTGGAGTGGCCTAGCCAGTCTCCAGATCTCAACCCCATAGAAAATCTTTGGAGGGAGTTGAAAGTCCGTGTTGCCCAGCGACAGCCCCAAAACATTACTGCTCTAGAGGAGATCTGCATGGAGGAATGGGCCAAAATACCAGCAACAGTGTGTGAAAACCTTGTGAAGACTTACAGAAAACGTTTGACCTGTGTCATTGCCAACAAAGGGTATATAACAAAGTATTGAGAAACTTTTGTTATTGACCAAATACTTATTTTCCACCACAATTTGCAAATAAATTCATAAAAAATCCTACAATGTGATTTTCTATGATTTTTTTTCTCATTTTGTCTGTCATAGTTGACGCGTACCTATGATGAAAATTACAGGCCTCTCTCATCTTTTTAAGTGGGAGAACTTGCACAATTGGTGGCTGACTAAATACTTTTTTCCCCCACTGTATGTTGATTTAACTTGGTTAAAGACCTTCAGATTCTCCTGTAAGGACTCCAGTCCAGTCTTCACTTTCTCCTGGAATTAAACAACATTGTCTGTGTATGAATTGCAAATTCAACACACAACAAATTAATACTGTAATGGGAAATTTTTTATTGTATGTGTCCACATAACTGAGTATGTGACTAACCTTGTGAAACTGTCCTATTATAACCTCCTGTTCTTCTGAGTATAATTCTGTGTTCCAAACCAGCTTGCTCCTGTCCTCTTAGAGATAAAAGAAGAACTGAAAGTCCCGCCAAAGAACAGCAAACTAGAAAGACGTGCTTATCACCCAATGCTCTGTCTCGGTTCCCTCTGAGCTCAGAAATAAAGCATCTTAGTTTGACTTGGACCAAAGCAAATCCTTATTTTATAATATCCACCACAATACACTGGTTGCTGTGGTCACTGCAGTCCACTACGCCGTTCTCAAGACTGGTTGCTATAGTCACTGCAGTTAACTACGCCAGCGACAAAAAAAAATTATACTATATCGAATGTGTTATATTACGTTACCTTGTGATCCAGAACAGCTTCATCTATGGGGGCAGCACCTGTGGTTGGTGTGTGTCGTCTGGAAGTCTGACACGCCACACAGGCAGGCTGTTTATCCTCCAGACAGAAGAGCTTGAGTTTCTCTCCATGCAGACTGCAGAACGTCTCAGACACTCTCTGTCTTTCTAGCTGTGACTGTGAGAAGGCCTCGCACAGGTTCCTCAAGGCCTGGTGAAGGGGAGGATGATTTCAGGATCTCTTTCTGTGAAGTGGACATTCCCAGAAATCCTTTAGACTCCAGTTTTCCCGCAGACAGGCGTTTCCAGGAGCTGTGGCTAAACCTTGAAGACAAACAGGACAGGAGAGATCCTCCTCTGGGAGAGGATATGAACCAGGTGTGTGTAATAAACAAGACAAGACAAATGGAATGATGAGATGAGGAGCGGCAGTGGCTAGAAGGCCGGTGACGACGAACGCCGAAGCCTGCCTGAAAAAGGAGAGGAGGCAGCTTCAGAGGAGAGGAGGCAGCTTCAGAGGAGAGGAGGCAGCTTCAGAGGAGAGGTGGCAGCTTCAGAGGAGACGAGGCAGCTTCAGAGGAGAGGAGGCAGCTTCAGAGGAGAGGAGGCAGCTTCAGAGGAGAGGAGGCAGCTTCAGAGGAGAGGAGGCAGCTTCAGAGGAGAGGAGGCAGCTTCAGAGGAGAGGAGGCAGCTTCAGAGGAGACGAGGCAGCTTCAGAGGAGAGGGAGGCAGCTTCAGAGGAGAGGGAGGCAGCTTCAGAGGAGAGGAGGCAGCTTCAGAGGAGAGGAGGCAGCTTCAGAGGAGACGAGGCAGCTTCAGAGGAGAGGAGGCAGCTTCAGAGGAGAGGAGGCAGCTTCAGAGGAGAGGAGGCAGCTTCAGAGGAGAGGAGGCAGCTTCAGAGGAGGAGGCAGCTTCAGAGGAGAGGAGGCAGCTTCAGAGGAGAGGAGGCAGCTTCAGAGGAGACGAGGCAGCTTCAGAGGAGAGGAGGCAGCTTCAGAGGAGAGGAGGCAGCTTCAGAGGAGGCAGCTTCAGAGGAGAGGAGGCAGCTTCAGAGGAGAGGAGGCAGCTTCAGAGGAGAAGAGGCAGCTTCAGAGGAGACGAGGCAGCTTCAGAGGAGACGAGGCAGCTTCAGAGGAAGTCGTGACAGTAACACATTAACAAGCATCCATGAAATGGCTTCTTAGATTGGTTACTTCTGCTAGATAGCTTTCTGAAATAACTGTCAAATAACTGCCAACATAATAATATAAAATATTTGGAGTAAATGAGGGATACAAAGTATATTGAAAGCAGGTGCTCCAACACAGGTGTGTTTCCTGAGTTAATTAAGCAGTTAACGTCCCATCATGCTTAGGGTCATGTATAAAAATGCTGGGCAGGCCATTATTGTGGCCATTATTTTAGCTACCATGGCTGTGCCCCCATAGGATTAGAATGCCCCCATCCACAGGGTACAAGTGGTCCAAATCAAATTGAATTGGTCGCATACACATATTTAGCAGATGTTATTGTGGGTGTAGTGAAATGCTTGTGTTCCTAGCTCCGACAGTGCAGTAATATCTAACAATAAACACGTCTAAAAAGTAAAAGAATGGAATTTAGAAATATTAGGACGAGCAATGTTGGAGTCCGGAGTGTGTATAAAAATAAATTGTTATATTATATATGTATATACAGTAGGGAAAAAAAGTATTTAGTCAGCCACCAATTGTGCAAGTTCTCTCACTTAAAAATATGAGAGAGGCCTATAATTTTAATCATAGGTACACGTCAACTATGACAGACAAATAGAGAATTTTTTCTCCAGAAAATCACATTGTAGGATTTTTTATGAATTTATTTGCAAATTATGGTGGAAAATAAGTATTTGGTCACCTACAAACAAGCAAGATTTCTGGCTCTCACAGACCTGTAACTTCTTCTTTAAGAGGCTCCTCTGTCCTCCACTCGTTACCTGTATTAATGGCACCTGTTTGAACTTGTTATCTGTATGAAAGACACCTGTCCACAACCTCAAACAGTCACACTCCAAACTCCACTATGGCCAAGACCAAAGAGCTGTCAAAGGACACCAGAAACAAAATTGTAGACCTGCACCAGGCTGGGAAGACTGAATCTGCAATAGGTAAGCAGCTTGGTTTGAAGAAATCAACTTTGGGAGCAATTATTAGGAAATGGAAGACATACAAGACCACTGATAATCTCCCTCGATCTGGGGCTCCACGCAAGATCTCACCCCGTGGGGTCAAAATGATCACAAGAATGGTGAGCAAAAATCCCAGAACCACACGGGGGGACCTAGTGAATGACCTGCAGATACCTGGGACCAAAGTAACAAAGCCTACCATCAGTAACACACTACGCCGCCAGGGACTCAAATCCTGCAGTGCGGACGTGTCCCCCTGCTTAAGCCAGTACATGTCCAGGCCCGTCTGAAGTTTGCTAGAGTGCATTTGGATGATCCAGAAGAGGATTGGGAGAATGTCATATGGTCAGATGAAACCAAAATATAACTTTTTGGTAAAAACTCAACTCGTCGTGTTTGGAGGACAAAGAATGCTGAGTTGCATCCGAAGAACACCATACCTACTGTGAAGCATGGGGGTGGAAACATCATGCTTTGGGGCTGTTTTTCTCCAAAGGGACCAGGACGACTGATCCGTGTAAAGGAAAGAATGAATGGGGCCATGTATCGTGAGATTTTGAGTGAAAACCTCCTTCCATCAGCAAGGGCATTGAAGATGAAACGTGGCTGGGTCTTTCAGCATAACAATGATCCCAAACACACCGCCCGGGCAACGAAGGAGTGGCTTCGTAAGAAGCATTTCAAGGTCCTGGAGTGGCCTAGTCAGTCTCCAGATCTCAACCCTATAGAAAATCTTTGGAGGGAGTTGAAAGTCCGTGTTGCCCAGCGACAGCCCCAAAACATCACTGCTCTAGAAGAGATCTGCATGGAGGAATGGGCCAAAATACCAGCAACAGTGTGTGAAAACCTTGTGAAGACTTACAGAAAACGTTTGACCTGTGTCATTGCCAACAAAGGGTATATAACAAAATATTGAGAAACTTTTGTTATTGACCAAATACTTATTTTCCACCATAATTTGCAAGTAAATTCATTAAAAATCCTACAATGTGATTTTCTTGATTTATTTTTCTCATTTTGTCTGTCATAGTTGACGTGTACCTATGATGAAAATTACAGGCCTCTCTCATCTTTTTAAGTGGGAGAACTTGCACAATTGGTGGCTGACTAAATACTTTTTTCCCCCACTGTATACACTACTGTTCAAAAGTTTGGAGTCACTTAGGAATTTCCTTGTTTTCAAAAGAAAAGCAATTTTTCTGTCCATTAAAATAACATCAAATTGATCAGAAATACAGTGTAGACATTGTTAATGTTGTAAATGGCTATTGTAGCTGGAAACGGCTGATTTTTAATGGAATATCTACATAGGCGTACAGAGGCCCATTATCAGCAACCATCAGTCCTGTGTTCCAATGGCACGTTGTGTTTGCTAATCCAAGTTTATCATTTTAAAAGGCTAATTGATCATTAGAAAACCCTTTTGCAATTATGCTAGCACAGCTGAAAACTGTTGTGCTGATTAAAGAAGCAATAAAACTGGCCTTCTTGAGACTAGTTGAGTATCTGGAGCATCAGCAATTGTGGGTTCGATTACAGGCTCAAAATGGCCAGAAACAAATAACTTTCTTCTGAAACTTGTCAGTCTATTCTTGTTCTGAGAAATGAAGGCTATTCCATGCAAGAAATTGCCAAGAAACTGAAGATCTCGTACAACGCTGTGTACTACTCCCTTCACAGAACAGCACAAACTGTCTCTAACCAGAATAGAAAGAGGAGTGGGAGGCCCCGGTGCACAACTGAGCAAGAGGACAAATAATTCAAATGTTCTACTCTTTCCTTTATTACTAATAAGGATAGACCAAATGGTGCAGTTTTATGCAATCTTAATATTAATATTTTTGAACATACGTTGATTTTTCAGAAATGGTGCACGCAGATACTGTATTTGGTCTTACATTTACGCAACGGTTATGAATGAGGCACCTGTCAGCAGAACGTTTAAATTCAACAATGTTTTATATTTTAAAAAATCAACGTGTGGTCAAAAATATTGAGATTTATAAACTTGCCGTACATACACGTTTCCTGTTATAAAACGGCGAACGAGCATTATAACTCCGCCTGAAAAACACCCGCCATTCACCTTCTATGGTGACATTAACGTCCTTATTTGCTGTACACTTTGGAAGTATTGGAATTAGGCCAAGGCAGTATTTCTAAAGGAAATAGCAAATGGCGTTTTTTGGTCAAATGTCTTTGGAGGTGTTGGCAGAATGTTCTCTTTTGCAGTGACATTTGCTGTATCCGACCGTTTCTGAATTGTTGTGGACCTGTAAACAGATCATAATGTTGCACTGCCTGCGAATTTCTGAAAACATTGTCTACTCGGAAAGCAGTGATAACTACAGGAGGGCTATACTTACAGTGGTAGCCTACACACTTCAAATGCAATACATCAACTGTCGGTTCACCCGTTAAATTCTACTGTATGTTATCGACCGCGCTCCCTGTTGGATGGATATAGGCTAGGCTAGAGAAACAACTAGAACTGATAATAGCCTATCTAATAGGCCCAATCAAATGACACTGTTGAATGGCTACTGACATGAACTCGTCATGGCCCGAAAAGGTTATGATATCGGCCTGTGTATGATGTTTATAAAGGAAATATTGTCTACTCGGGAAATTTGACATTGCTGTATTCAGACGTAGCCTACAAAACGTCAATGGAAAAAGGTGAACCGTCTGTTCTACCGTTTAAACTGTGGATCGCATAGAGGAAAATACTTCGAGTTGATCTATTTACAGCCGAGAAGTAGATCCAGTGAAATGAAATGGGACGTAGCCTATGCTAACTTGCTGTAGGCCTATAGGCTATTTCTCGAGTATGAAACCATCACAGTCAGAAAAGGTGAGTCATTTATCCTTCAATGATCATGGAAATTAAATAAATAATAGGAAATAGATTTCTAATTATTTTAGAATGCAAAGATAAAATAAATAGATTTACGCTCTTCTCACTAAACACAAATGATTGCATCTTCTATATATATATATATTTTATTTTTTTCTGAATAAGAGTGTCATCATATATTCCTGCACAAGGCTATGATAGGATACTGTTGCCTTCTGGGAAATGCAATACTTCAACCACTAGAAACTGTGCGTACACATGGTTTAAAGTTTGCGGGGAGGAAAGCACATACTCACGTCAAGTTCAGTTTGTATGAATTCCAACTTTAGCGTGAAAACTGGTGCACATTTCGGGGGTCTATTTTGTATGTATGTAACTGGCCTTGACGACATGAGGACACTGAAGACTATGGAGATACCGACTGGTTGTTAGTAAACACTTTCCCATGAGGTATTACTGCCACCTGGTGGTCAATCTGAGGTACTTAACCTCATCCATACAGACTTCCAACCAGATAAGAGACTGTATTACAGTTTCTCAATTGCATACAAGCGTTGTTTGGAACAATGTTGTCATTTTTTTCTCTCGAAACGGTGTTCACAAGACACAACTATGTGGCAGTTTGCAAAACAGTAAATGTGTTTTTTTTTTTATGTAGCTGCCTTCTCAAAACAAATACGTTCAGCAAAACTAAATGATACCATCAAAACAGCAAATGCATTCTTTAAAACACGACCGTCTGCAAAAAAGATTAACACGAACATACAGCTGACAAAACAGAAAGTTAGTCTGTCTTAAAAAAAAAAAAATCAAAGTAGATCAATAGATTGTCTTTGCAGTCACTAAATCATTGATGATCAAATTTTGGAAATACAATTATCAAAAGGTGCAGAAATATGGGTAAATCCTGTGGGCTGGTCTGCATATTTCACCAAACAATTTCATATAAATAATTCCTGATCCAAAAGAAAAGGGAAAACATCCACATTGTGTTCAGGATTCATTCATCGGTATCATCACTATCCAATTCCATGTATTCAATGAAAAGGCTGGTCTGCTTTTCACCACACCCGTCGCTATGGGCGGGCCATAGGGGGCCGGGCCCGCCCCCAAAAATGCTCAATTCACACCAAAACTAAGCGCTAATGTTGGAGCCGACTTAGGAGTAATCCAAAATTACTTTTAGAAATAGCTCAACTTCATTTTGCGCATCTCTGCAATGATGTAAGAAATCATGGCAATTAGACAGTCCCCGTGTCTAGATCTTTCCCTGTATTCTACTACTGATAAAGCCATTTGATATTTTGTGCATTTGTCGGAAACAGTAAAACACATTGGCAACCTTTTCTCTTATGAAAACAACGTGTTGATATTCATGTCAACAAAACACTTGACACTTTAATTGTTGTATTCATTGATGACATTTTGTATTTAAAGTTTTGCAAAGATATTCAATCCAGGTACAAAAGCAAGAAAATGATCGGACATTCTGGAAATATATTTAAGCATTTGACCTTTGTTGGTTTCCAAAAGGTCTGTTTAACCACAGTTCATTTGCCTTTTGTTGGTTTGCTATAGGTCAGTTTAACCACAGTTCATTTGCCTTTTGTTGGTTTGCTATAGGTCAGTTTAACCACAGTTCATTTGACCATTGTTGGTTTGCTATAGGTCAGTTTAACCACAGTTCATTTGACCATTGTTGGTTTGCTATAGGTCAGTTTAACCACAGTTCATTTGACCATTGTTGGTTTGCTATAGGTCAGTTTAACCACAGTTCATTTGACCATTGTTGGTTTGCTATAGGTCAGTTTAACCACAGTTCATTTGACCATTGTTGGTTTGCAATTCGTACGTTTAACCACAGTTAATTTGACCTTTGTTGGTTTGCAATAGGTCAGTTTAACCACAGTTCATTTGACCATTGTTGGTTTGCTATAGGTCAGTTTAACCACAGTTCATTAGACCTTTGTTGGTTTGCTATAGGTCAGTTTAACCACAGTTCATTTGACCATTGTTGGTTTGCAATAGGTCAGTTTAACCACAGTTCATTTGACCATTGTTGGTTTGCAATTCGTACGTTTAACCACAGTTCATTTGACCATTGTTGGTTTGCAATAGGTCAGTTTAACCACAGTTAATTTGCCTTTTGTTGGTTTGCAATAGGTCAGTTTAACCACAGTTCATTTGCCTTTTGTTGGTTTGCTATAGGTCAGTTTAACCACAGTTCATTTGACCATTGTTGGTTTGCTATAGGTCAGTTTAACCACAGTTCATTTGACCATTGTTGGTTTGCTATAGGTCAGTTTAACCACAGTTCATTTGACCATTGTTGGTTTGCAATAGGTACGTTTAACCACAGTTCATTTGACCTTTGTTGGTTTGCAATAGGTCAGTTTAACCACAGTTCATTTGACCATTGTTGGTTTGCAATAGGTCAGTTTAACCACAGTTCATTTGACCATTGTTGGTTTGCTATAGGTCAGTTTAACCACAGTTCATTTGACCATTGTTGGTTTGCAATAGGTCAGTTTAACCACAGTTCATTTGACCATTGTTGGTTTGCAATAGGTCAGTTTAACCACAGTTCATTTGACCATTGTTGGTTTGCTATAGGTCAGTTTAACCACAGTTCATTTGACCATTGTTGGTTTGCTATAGGTCAGTTTAACCACAGTTCATTAGACCTTTGTTGGTTTGCTATAGGTCAGTTTAACCACAGTTCATTTGACCATTGTTGGTTTGCAATTCGTACGTTTAACCACAGTTCATTTGACCATTGTTGGTTTGCTATAGGTCAGTTTAACCACAGTTCATTTGACCATTGTTGGTTTGCAATAGGTCAGTTTAACCACAGTTCATTTGCCTTTTGTTGGTTTGCTATAGGTCAGTTTAACCACAGTTAATTTGACCATTGTTGGTTTGCTATAGGTCAGTTTAACCACAGTTCATTTGACCATTGTTGGTTTGCTATAGGTCAGTTTAACCACAGTTCATTTGACCATTGTTGGTTTGCAATAGGTCAGTTTAACCACAGTTCATTTGACCATTGTTGGTTTGCTATAGGTCAGTTTAACCACAGTTCATTTGACCATTGTTGGTTTGCAATAGGTCAGTTTAACCACAGTTCATTTGACCATTGTTGGTTTGCTATAGGTCAGTTTAACCACAGTTCATTTGACCATTGTTGGTTTGCTATAGGTCAGTTTAACCACAGTTCATTTGACCATTGTTGGTTTGCTATAGGTCAGTTTAACCACAGTTCATTTGACCATTGTTGGTTTGCTATAGGTCAGTTTAACCACAGTTCATTTGACCATTGTTGGTTTGCTATAGGTCAGTTTAACCACAGTTCATTTGACCATTGTTGGTTTGCTATAGGTCAGTTTAACCACAGTTCATTTGACCATTGTTGGTTTGCTATAGGTCAGTTTAACCACAGTTCATTTGACCATTGTTGGTTTGCTATAGGTCAGTTTAACCACAGTTCATTTGACCATTGTTGGTTTGAAATAGGTACGTTTAACCACAGTTCATTTGACCATTGTTGGTTTGCTATAGGTCAGTTTAACCACAGTTCATTTGACCTTTGTTGGTTTGCTATAGGTCAGTTTAACCACAGTTCATTTGACCATTGTTGGTTTGCTATAGGTCAGTTTAACCACAGTTCATTTGACCATTGTTGGTTTGCTATAGGTCAGTTTAACCACAGTTCATTTGACCATTGTTGGTTTGCTATAGGTCAGTTTAACCACAGTTCATTTGCCTTTTGTTGGTTTGCTATAGGTCAGTTTAACCACAGTTCATTTGCCTTTTGTTGGTTTCCAATAGGTACGTTTAACCACAGTTCATTTGACCATTGTTGGTTTGCTATAGGTCAGTTTAACCACAGTTCATTTGACCATTGTTGGTTTGCAATAGGTCAGTTTAACCACAGTTCATTTGACCATTGTTGGTTTGCTATAGGTCAGTTTAACCACAGTTCATTTGACCATTGTTGGTTTGCAATAGGTCAGTTTAACCACAGTTCAGTTGACCATTGTTGGTTTGCAATAGGTCAGTTTAACCACAGTTCATTTGACCATTGTTGGTTTGCAATAGGTCAGTTTAACCACAGTTCATTTGACCATTGTTGGTTTGCTATAGGTCAGTTTAACCACAGTTAATTTCAATCAATCAATCAATTTTATTTTATATAGCCCTTCTTACATCAGCTAATATCTCGAAGTGCTGTACAGAAACCCAGCCTAAAACCCCAAACAGCTAGTAATGCAGGTGTAGAAGCACGGTGGCTAGGAAAAACTCCCTAGAAAGGCCAAAACCTAGGAAGAAACCTAGAGAGGAACCAGGCTATGAGGGGTGGCCAGTCCTCTTCTGGCTGTGCCGGGTGAAGATTATAACAGAACCATGCCAAGATGTTCAAAAATGTTCATAAGTGACAAGCATGGTCAAATAATAATCAGGAATAAATCTCAGTTGGCTTATCATAGCCGATCATTAAGAGTTGAAAACAGCAGTTCTGGGACAGGTAGGGGTTCCATAACCGCAGGCAGAACAGTTGAAACTGGAATAGCAGCAAGGCCAGGCGGACTGGGGACAGCAAGGAGTCACCACGGCCGGTAGTCCCGACGTATGGTCCTAGGTGCTCAGGTCTCTCAGTTGGCTTTTCATAGCCGATCATTAAGAGTTGAAAACAGCAGGTCTGGGACAGGTAGGGGTTTCGTAACCGCAGGCAGAACAGTTGAAACTGGAATAGCAGCAAGGCCAGGCGGACTGGGGACAGCAAGGTGTCATCATGCCCGGTAGTCCTGACGTATGGTCCTAGGGCTCAGGTTCTCAGAGAGAAAGAGAGAACGAGAGAATTAGAGAGAGCATACTTAAATTCACACAGGACACTGGATAAGACAGGATAATTACTCCAGGTATAACCAACTAACCCCAGCCCCCCGACACATAAACTACTGCAGCATAAATACTGGAGGCTGAGACAGGAGCGGTCCGGAGACACTGTGGCCCCATCCGAAGAAACCCCGGACAGGGCCAAACAGGAAGGATATAACCCCACCCACTCTGCCAAAGCACAGCCCCGCACCACCAGAGGGATATCCTCAACCACCAACTTACAATCCTGAGACAAGGCCGAGTATAGCCCACAGAGGTCTCCACCACAGCACAAACCAAGGGGGGCGCCAACCCAGACAGGAAGATCACGTCAGTAACTCAACCCACTCAAGTGACGCACCCCTCCCAGGGACGGCATGAAAGAGCACCAGCAAGCCAGTGACTCAGCCCCTGCAACAGGGTTAGAGGCAGAGAACCCCAGTGGAGAGGGGAACCGGCCCGGCAGAGACAGCAAGGGCTGTTCGTTGCTCCAGAGCCTTTCCGTTCACCTTCACACTCCTGGGCCAGACTACACTCAATCATATGACCTACTGAAGAGATAAGTCTTCAGTAAAGACTTAAAGGTTGAGACCGAGTCTCGCGTCTCTCACATGGGTAGGCAGACTGTTCCATAAAAATGGAGATCTATAGGAGAAAGCCCTGCCTCCCGCTGTTTGCTTAGAAATTCTAGGGACAATTAGGAGGCCTGCGTCTTGTGACCGTAGCGTACGTATTGGTATGTACGGCAGGACCAACTCGGAAAGATAGGTAGGAGCAAGCCCATGTAACGCTTTATAGGTTAACAGTAAAACCTTGAAATCAGCCCTTGCCTTAACAGGAAGCCAGTGTAGGGAAGCTAGCACTGGAGTAATATGATCAAATTTCTTGGTTCTAGTCAGGATGCTAGCAGCCGTATTTAGCACTAACTGAAGTTTATTTAGTGCTTTATCCGGGTAGCCGGAAAATAGAGCATTGCAGTAGTCTAACCTAGAAGTAACAAATGCATGGATTAATTTTTCTGCATCATTTTTGGACAGAAAATTTCTGATTTTTGCAATGTTACGTAGATGGAAAAAAGCTGTCCTTGAAACAGTCTTGATATGTTCGTCAAAAGAGAGATCAGGGTCAAGAGTAACGCTGAGGTCCTTCACAGTTTTATTTGAGACGACTTTACAACCATCAAGATGAATTGTCAGATTTAACAGAAGATCTCTTTGTTTCTTGGGACCTAGAACAAGCATCTCTGTTTTGTCCGAGTTTAAAAGTAAAAAGTTTTCAGCCATCCACTTCCTTATGTCTGAAACACAGGCTTCTAGCGAGGGCAATTTTGGGGCTTCACCATGTTTCATTGAAATGTACAGCTGTGTGTCATCCGCATAGCAGTGAAAGTTAACATTATGTTTTCGAATAACATCCCCAAGAGGTAAAATATATAGTGAAAACAATAGTGGTCCTAAAACGGAACCTTGAGGAACACCGAAATGTACAGTTGATTTGTCGGAGGACAGACCATTCACAGAGACAAACTGATATCTTTCCGACAGGTAAGATCTAAACCAGGCCAGAACTTGTCCGTGTAGACCAATTTGGGTTTCCAGTCTCTCCAAAAGAATGTGGTGATCGATGGTGTCAAAGGCAGCACTAAGGTCTAGTAGCACGAGGACAGATGCAGAGCCTCGGTCTGACGCCATTAAAAGGTCATTTACCACCTTCACAAGTGCAGTCTCAGTGCTATGATGGGGTCTAAAACCAGACTGAAGCATTTCGTACACATTGTTTGTCTTCAGAAAGGCAGTGAGTTGCTGCGCAACAGCTTTTTCTAAAATTTTTGAGAGGAATGGAAGATTCGATATAGGCCGATAGTTTTTTATATTTTCCGGGTCAAGGTTTGGCTTTTTCAAGAGAGGCTTTATCACTGCCACTTTTAGTGAGTTTGGTACACATCCGGTGGATAGAGAGCTGTTTATTATGTTCAACATAGGAGGGCCAAGCACAGGAAGCAGCTCCTTCAGCAGTTTAGTAGGAATAGGATCCAGTATGCAGCTTGAAGGTTTAGAGGCCATGATTATTTTCATCATTGTGTCAAGAGATATAGTACTAAAACACTTAAGTGTCTCTCCCGATCCCAGGCCCTCGCAGAAATCTGTGCAGATCCAGGACAGCTAAGCCCTGGAGGAATACGCAGATTCAAAGAGGAGTCCGTAATTTGCTTTCTAATGGTCATGATCTTTTCCTCAAAGAAGTTCATGAATTTATTACTGCTGAAGTGAAAGCCATCCTCTCTTGGGGAATGCTGCTTTTTAGTTAGCTTTGCAACAGTATCAAAAAGAAATTTTGGATTATTCTTATTTTCCTCGATTAAGTTGGAAAAGTAGGATGATCGAGCAGCAGTGAGGGCTCTTCGGTACTGCACGGTACTGTCTTTCCAAGCTAGTCGGAAGACTTCCAGTTTGGTGTGGCGCCATTTCCGTTCCAATTTCCTGGAAGCTTGCTTCAAAGCTCGGGTATTTTCTGTATACCAGGGAGCTAGTTTCTTATGACAAATGTTTTTCGTTTTTAGGGGTGCAACTGCATCTAGGGTATTGCGCAAGGTTAAATTGAGTTCCTCAGTTAAGTGGTTAACTGATTTTTGTCCTCTGACGTCCTTGGGTAGGCAGAAGGAGTCTGGAAGGGCATCAAGGAATTTTTGTGTTGTCTGAGAATTTATAGCACGACTTTTGATGCTCCTTGGTTGGGGTCTGAGCAGATTATTTGTTGCGATTGCAAACGTAATAAAATGGTGGTCCGATAGTCCAGGATTTTGTGGAAAAACATTAAGATCTACAACATTTATTCCATGGGACAAAACTAGGTCCAGAGTATGACTGTGGCAGTGAGTAGGTCCAGAGACATGTTGGACAAAACCCACTGAGTCGATGATGGCTCCGAAAGACTTTTGGAGTGGGTCTGTGGACTTCTCCATGTGAATATTAAAATCACCAAAAATTAGAATATGATCTGCTATGACTACAAGGTCTGATAGGAATTCAGGAAACTCAGAGAGGAACGCTGTATATGGCCCAGGAGGCCTGTAAACAGTAGCTATAAAAAGTGATTGAGTAGGCTGCATAGATTTCATGACTAGAAGCTCAAAAGATGAAAACGCCATTTTTTTTTGTAAATTGAAATTTGCTATCGTAAATGTTAGCAACACCTCCGCCTTTGCGGGATGCACGGGAATATGGTCACTAGTGTAACCAGGAGGTGAGGCCTCATTTAACACAGCAAATTCATCAGGCTTAAGCCATGTTTCAGTCCAATCACATCAAGATTATGATCAGTGATTAGTTCATTGACTATGACTGCCTTTGAAGTGAGGGATCTAACATTAAGTAACCCTATTTTGAGATGTGAGGTATCACGATCTCTTTCAATAATGGCAGGAATGGAGGAGGTCTTTATCCTAATAAGATTGCTAGGGTGAACACCGCCATGTTTAGTTTTGCCCAACCTAGGTCGAGGCACAGACACAGTCTCAATGGGTATGGCTGAGCTGACTACACTGACTATGCTATTGGCAGACTCCACTAAGCTGGCAGGTTGGCTAACAGCCTGCTGCCTGGCCTGCACCCTATTTCACTGTGGGGCTAGAGGAGATAGAGCCCTATCTATGTTGGTAGATAAGAGGAGAGCACCCCTCCAGCTAGGATGGAGTCCGTCACTCCTCAGCAGGTCAGGCTTGGTCCTGTTTGTGGGTGAGTCCCAGAAAGAGGGCCAATTAACCACAAATGTTATCTTTTGGGAGGGGCAGAAAACAGTTTTCAACCAGCGATTGAGTGCTGAGACTCTGCTGTAGAGCTCGTCACTTCCCCTAACTGGGAGGGGGCCAGAGACAATTACTCGATGCCGACACATCTTTCTAGCTGATTTACAAGCTGAAGCTATGTTGCACTTGGTGACCTCTGACTGTTTCATCCTAACATCGTTGGTGCCGACGTGGATAACAATATCTCTATACTCTCTACACTCGCCAGTTTTAGCTTTAGCCAGCACCATCTTTAGATTAGCCTTAACGTCGGTAGCCCTGCCCCCTGGTAAACAGTGTATGATCGCTGGGTGATTCGTTTTAAGTCTAATACTGCGGGTAATGGAGTCGCCAATGACTAGGGTTTTCAATTTGTCAGAGCTAATGGTGGGAGCCTTCGGCGTCTCAGACCCCGTAACGGGAGGAGTAGAGACAAGAGAAGACTCAGACTCAGACTCCGACTCGCTACATAATGGGGAAAACCGGTTGAAGGTTTCTGTCGGCTGAATGAGCGACACCGGTTGAGCATTCCAACAGTATTTCCCTCCAGAAGCCATGAGAAAGTTGTCCGGCTGCGGGGACTGTGCGGGGGGATTTATACTAACGTTACTGTCTGTACTTACTGGTGGCACAGACGCTGTTTCTTCCTTTCCTACACTGAAATTACCCTTGCCTAACGATTGCGTCTGAAGCTGGGCTTGTAGCACAGCTATTCTCGTCCGTAAGGCGATCGTTCTCCTGTATATTATGAGTACAGCGACTGCAATTAGAAGACATCATGTTAATGTTACTACTTAGCTTCGGCTGTTGAAGATGTTGACGAACCATGTCCAGATAAAGCGTCCGGAGTGAAAAAAGTTGAATAAGGGAAAAAAGTTGCGATGGAAAAAAGGAAAATAAAGTAAAATTGGCAGCTAAAACGCACAGGAAAATGACTCTTCTGTCTCGGGATAAAACGTCCGGGGTGAAAAAGTTTAACGAAAAAAGATGAGTGAGGACAAAACTAAAAAGTTGGTAAATTTGTTGAACACAGAGATTGATTAAACGTTTATTAAAAGTAAAACGTGAATAGTTTGGCAGGTAGCCAAGTAGCAACAAACAGCACAGCAGCACGGAGACAATGCGGAAGCGAGACGGAAGTCACGTAATCAGTCTTGCACGTAATCAAGATATTTGACCATTGTTGGTTTGCTATAGGTCAGTTTAACCACAGTTCATTTGACCATTGTTGGTTTGCAATAGGTCAGTTTAACCACAGTTCATTTGACCATTGTTGGTTTGCTATAGGTCAGTTTAACCACAGTTCATTTGACCATTGTTGGTTTGCAATAGGTCAGTTTAACCACAGTTCATTTGACCATTGTTGGTTTGCAATAGGTCAGTTTAACCACAGTTCATTTGACCATTGTTGGTTTGCAATAGGTCAGTTTAACCACAGTTCATTTGACCATTGTTGGTTTGCTATAGGTCAGTTTAACCACAGTTCATTTGACCATTGTTGGTTTGCTATAGGTCAGTTTAACCACAGTTCATTTGACCATTGTTGGTTTGCAATAGGTACGTTTAACCACAGTTCATTTGACCATTGTTGGTTTGCAATAGGTCAGTTTAACCACAGTTCATTTGACCATTGTTGGTTTGCTATAGGTCAGTTTAACCACAGTTCATTTGACCATTGTTGGTTTGCAATAGGTCAGTTTAACCACAGTTCATTTGACCATTGTTGGTTTGCTATAGGTCAGTTTAACCACAGTTCATTTGACCTTTGTTGGTTTGCTATAGGTCAGTTTAACCACAGTTCATTTGACCATTGTTGGTTTGCAATAGGTCAGTTTAACCACAGTTCATTTGACCATTGTTGGTTTGCTATAGGTCAGTTTAACCACAGTTTATTTGACCATTGTTGGTTTGCTATAGGTCAGTTTAACCACAGTTCATTTGACCATTGTTGGTTTGCAATAGGTCAGTTTAACCACAGTTCATTTGACCATTGTTGGTTTGCAATTCGTACGTTTAACCACAGTTCATTTGACCATTGTTGGTTTGCTATAGGTCAGTTTAACCACAGTTCATTTGACCATTGTTGGTTTGCTATAGGTCAGTTTAACCACAGTTCATTTGACCATTGTTGGTTTGCAATAGGTCAGTTTAACCACAGTTCATTTGACCATTGTTGGTTTTGCTATAGGTCAGTTTAACCACAGTTCATTTGACCATTGTTGGTTTGCAATAGGTCAGTTTAACCACAGTTCATTTGACCATTGTTGGTTTGCTATAGGTCAGTTTAACCACAGTTCATTTGACCATTGTTGGTTTGCAATAGGTCAGTTTAACCACAGTTCATTTGACCATTGTTGGTTTGCAATAGGTCAGTTTAACCACAGTTCATTTGACCATTGTTGGTTTGCTATAGGTCAGTTTAACCACAGTTCATTAGACCTTTGTTGGTTTGCTATAGGTCAGTTTAACCACAGTTCAGTTGACCTTTGTTGGTTTGCTATAGGTCAGTTTAACCACAGTTCATTTGACCATTGTTGGTTTGCAATAGGTCAGTTTAACCACAGTTCATTTGACCATTGTTGGTTTGCAATAGGTACGTTTAACCACAGTTCATTTGACCATTGTTGGTTTGCTATAGGTCAGTTTAACCACAGTTCATTTGACCATTGTTGGTTTGCAATAGGTCAGTTTAACCACAGTTCATTTGACCTTTGTTGGTTTGCTATAGGTCAGTTTAACCACAGTTCATTTGACCATTGTTGGTTTGCAATAGGTCAGTTTAACCACAGTTCATTTGACCATTGTTGGTTTGCTATAGGTCAGTTTAACCACAGTTCATTAGACCTTTGTTGGTTTGCTATAGGTCAGTTTAACCACAGTTCAGTTGACCTTTGTTGGTTTGCTATAGGTCAGTTTAACCACAGTTCATTTGACCATTGTTGGTTTGCTATAGGTCAGTTTAACCACAGTTCATTTGACCATTGTTGGTTTGCAATAGGTACGTTTAACCACAGTTCATTTGACCATTGTTGGTTTGCTATAGGTCAGTTTAACCACAGTTCATTTGACCATTGTTGGTTTGCTATAGGTCAGTTTAACCACAGTTCATTTGACCATTGTTGGTTTGCTATAGGTCAGTTTAACCACAGTTCCAAAAGATGCTTGTACCCGATAGAGAAACTGTAATAAGCCTTCTAAACTGTCAGACTGCCTCATCCTCGTCTTTTCATCCTTTAATAAACAGGTCTATCTAAATAAAGAGACATTAACAGGACGGAAACACAAGATAGATATTATTGAGAAACACAAAAAAAAAGACAAAATACCAAAATCCGATAAGAAATGTAATTGTTTTAATAATAATAATAACAATAGTAATAATAATAGTTATATTAATGGTAATCCACAGTCCTATGTACGAACACAGTTTTAAAAATGCAAAATACAAAAGAGGGGGAAAGTCAAAAGGAAGTCACAAGATTCACCTCTAGACCAGCGATTGTACTTCACAATGGATGCATCCCAAACGGAACCCTATCCCCTACATAGTGCACTACTTTAGACCAGAGCCCTGTGGGGAACTGGGCAAAAGTAGTGCCCTATATAGGGGGTAGGGTTCGGTTTGGGACTCATCCAATCTCAGGGGTAGTAGTAGCATAGGTCATTTATTTGCCATGTGTGCTAACCCTAACAACTATCAATTAAACAACAACAACAACAACAACAACAACAACAACCTATGTTTTTCCTGAAAATCCTGCATATAGGTCTCATTGCTAACTAGGAGCCAGGAGTTTTATCCGCATGATTTTGTTAACTAACGAGTAACAACTCGGGGCCCTTGTTATATATATATATATATATATATATATATATATATATATATATATATATATATAGCTATAACTGGAGCCAGAGTGTTTCTTGTTGTAGGTAAAACCCCAGGTCCTGTTTTTAATCCTGTATATTTGTTGTGTTGATCAGAAAGACTCACGGTTCCATGTAATTCTGTCCCGTGGTTGATTATAAGTGCAGTTTGAATTCATCCATAAAGGTGCACTGGTCTGTGTTAGTTTTAGAGACGTACAGTGTTCTGTGTTTGTGCGATGAGTATTAGATAGACGTAGAACAGGACAGTGTGGGAGAGAAAGCACAGTAGTTTAGCAGTAGCCCTCCTAGTGGGGACAGTAGAATTCATGTTCTGTGAGAAATAGGAAATAGACCACTGGTTGGGAATAGACAGTAAGTTACTTGTCTTTCTAAATAAATAAAGTTATTTGAGAATATTTAGGGAAGTTAGCTGGTTAACTCATTGATCCTGCTATGTAGTACACCACACATGTCTGGCAACCACACTAATCTGGCAACCACACATATCTGGCAACCACACATATCTGGCAACCAGGGAAGGTTTGTTCTGCTTTAAAAGGAGCACTCTTTAGTTTCTATTTCCACTCAGCAGAGTGGCCCCAGCGGTTGTTTTTGTTTTTGTTTCGGAGGACTGATGGGGCGGGTCTTCGAAAGTGCAAAATCAAAACCAAAAAAGAAGAACAGGTGTCTGAGTGTTTCGAAAAAGGTTTTTGTCTTTGCTTTATTTGCTGCCTTGATTGTGACTTGTCGTACAACCACAGGAGGAAACAGAAGCTAAGGAAAGCTCCTTTAAGAGTTAGTCAGAAGCTAATGCTGCCTTCAAACGCTTGTTGGAACTGAAACATTTCCCAGTTAGAAAGTCTGACATTACTTTGTTCAATTGCTTTTGAATTCGGAAACAATTCTTCAACCAATAAGATTTTAGCTAGTTAGATGAGCTAGCTAACATTGCTAATGATAAAGTTGGCTAGTTTTCTTAATGTTGATAATGTTGTCAACTAGCTACATTATCCACATTGATACAGTATGTTAGATGATGTCAGAAATGTTTATTTGCTTTTATCTTTTGGTTGAAAAAGGTGAGAAAAGTCAGTGATGAATACATCACAACTCGTAAACTAGGGATATCAAAATTACCTCCAACTTTCCCACTTGGAATTCCAACTTGGGATGGGGTCGTTCAAGTAGCTACTTCCCAGTCGGAACCTCATCTTTCCCAGATCTGAGGAGCATTTTAAAGGCAGCGTGACATAGTGGTAGGGTCGACATCGGCAGCAGTCCAGGTGGGTATACTACATAGCATATTTATTGAGTTAGCCAGCTTACTTGCTTACTTAAATATTCTGAAAATAACTTCTTACTTTAAAGATAAGCTTGAAATTGGCATGGTCAAATTGACTCGAGAACCAAAAAACACATATCCAAGTTTAGCTTTTCTTAATGAACCAGAAAAATGATGGTTATTTCTGGTTGTTTGTCAACGTTAGCTGGGTAACTCATTGATCCTGCTTTGCAGTCAGTAACAGCAGGCGTTCCGTCAAACAAAACTCCAAAAGAAAATTCAAGTAAAACAGGAAGTCATATTATCCTGTCCCATGCGAGGGTCAGGGAGTGAATAACACTGGATGTCATGTAAACAAACAAACAAAAAAAAAAAAAAAAAAAAAAAAGATTTCTCCACAGTCAACAAAATCAAGATTTGAAAACAAATGTTGGGAAAAGTGAGTGTTAATAAAAAGGATGTTATTTTAGAAAAGACAATGCGTTATGATTGGACAGTTGCTCTGAGTGCTGTCAGCAGCCGATATAGAGAACAGTATAAGTGCGGTAAAGCTAGCAGGGTTGTCTACCATAGAGATGGAAAGAGATCTCCTCTTTGTATCCAAGTTGAGTCCTCTAACGATCTATACACAGCAGTCTATAGCCTCTGAAGACAAGGTTTAGGCTCCCTATGGTCAAACGTAGTGCACTAAATAGGGTATAAGGTAGCATTTGAGACGCAGACAAGGTTTAGAAGTTACACACAGCCCTTGAGTGTTACAAACACAGTTTCTAAGTCAGAGAAGCAAAAATATGACCCATTATTCCTGCTTTTTGAAAAATATACTTTTTTTTTTTTTTTTTTGGCAACAAGATCATAGTTCAGTGAAGACGTCATAGTCCAGTGTGTGTGTGTGTGTGTGGCCTCTGTCTCCCATCGGATAGCAGTTCAGTTGAGGCATTGTGAGACTGTGAGTCTGCCACCAAGGAGAAGACAGTAGGATTGTCAGGACAAGGTGGGCGATGGAAGGAGAAGTCAGTAGGATTGTCAGGACAAGGTGGGCGATGGCCTGGGTTCAATTCATTAGTGCACACCGTAGCGAATCATTTTGTAATGGAAAAACGTTTTGCAATGAAAACGAGTGTTTCTTATTGGACAAGTTCAGGTTAGTCCCTCCCTGTTTGCTTCTGTTTGGTTCCTAGTGGATACACCCTTGGAGCGTCTGTTTTATCCCATCTGTTATACCCCCTTCCCCCTAGGAGGCGTTGATCCCTCTCTTCTCTTCCTCTCTGTCTGCTGTTCATCCCGCGCTCACTCCCTCCCTCAGTCTCAGAAGATGTCGTTGTTCCCTCCATTGGCGTAGTCTTCGCGTCGCACCCAGATGACATCACAGTGGTCCTTCTCGGCCACTCCCTCCACGGAACACTGCTTCCCGGCCACGCCCTCCGTGGCCCATTGCTTCCTTAGGGGTGTAAGCTTCACCGGGGGTGCGGGGGACCGTGAGGTGGGAGGGACGGGGGAGGCATTGTCTTTAGAGGGGGAGTCAGAGTCTACCCGTACCTTACCCCTTTCACCCCCCTCGTCCTCTTGGAGAACACCCTGGGAGCTCCTCCTCTCTTCCTTCAACTCTCCGTTCTGTCTCCTCTCATCTTTCTTTCCCTCCACATCTTCCTCCTCCTCTTCTATCCCTCTGTCCTGGTCTTGGCTCCTCTCCTCCTCCTCATCCTCTTCTACCCCTCTGACCTGGTCTTGGCTCCTCTCCTCCAGTAGGCTGGGTTCGGCTGATGAAGCCCTGACTGACTTACAGTACTCGTCATCGTCGCTCAGAATATCAGTCTCTTTCACCTCCATCCCTCCCTCCATCCTTCCCTCCATCCCTCCCTCCATCCTTCCCTCCATCCTCCTCTCTTCCCCCGTCACTCCTCCCTGGTCGACGTAGCAATCCAGGTCGAACTGTTCCTCCACCCAGCGGTCCGTGTCGCCTCCAGTCGCCAACAGCGTCCGCTGTTGAGGCTTCTGGGTAGGAAGCAGGGGGTTATGGGAAGGTGGAGGCTGGTGGGAATAGTCATGGGTGGAGTGGGAGGAGTTAGAGTCAGAGTCTTCATGGTTGCCATGGAGAACGAGGTCGGTGTCAATGGTTAATCGGTTCCTAACCAGCTTCCTGCGACCAAGGGTCCGAGACGGGGCTGAGGCTAGAGGGAGGGAGAGAGATGAGATAGAGATGGGAGAGAGAGAGACAGGAGAGAGATGAGAGGGGAGAGAGGGGCAGGAGAGAGATGGGAGAGAGGGAGAGAGGGACAGGAGAGAGAGGGAGAGAGGGACAGGAGAGAGATGGGAGAGAGGGAGAGAGGGACATGAGAGGGACAGGAGAGAGATGGGAGAGAGGGAGAGAGGGACAGGAGAGAGAGGGAGAGAGGGAGAGAGGGACAGGAGAGAGAGGGAGAGAGGGACAGGAGAGAGATGGGAGAGAGAGATGGGAGAGAGAGACAGGAGAGAGATGGGAGAGAGGGAAAGAGGGACAGGAGAGAGAGGGAGAGAGGGAAAGAGGGACAGGAGAGAGAGGGAGAGAGGGACAGGAGAGAGATGGGAGAGAGAGATGGGAGAGAGAGACAGGAGAGAGATGGGAGAGAGGGAAAGAGGAACAGGAGAGTGATGGGAGAGAGGGAAAGAGGGACAGGAGAGAGATGGGAGAGAGGGAAAGAGGGACAGGAGAGAGATGAGATGGGAGAGAGATGAGAGAGGGGGAGAGAGATGAGAGAGGGGGAGAGGGGACAGGAGAGAGATGAGAGAGGGGGAGAGAGATGAGAGAGAGGGAGAGGGGACAGGAGAGATGAGAGAGGGGAGAGAGGGAAAGGAGAGAGATGAGAGAGGGACAGGAGAGAGATGAGAGGGACAGGAGAGAGATGAGAGAGAGGGAGAGGGGTGGCAGGAGAGAGATGAGAGAGAAGGAGAGATAGGGGGACAGGAGAGAGATGAGAGAGGAGAAGAGAGATGAGAGAGGGAGAGAGATGAGAGAGATATGAGAGATGAGAGGGACAGGAGAGAGATGAGAGAGAGGGAGAGAGGGACAGAAGAGAGATGAGAGAGGGGAGAGAGATGAGAGAGAGGGAGAGAGAGACGAGAGAGATGAGAGGAGAGGAGAGAGAAGATAGAGGGAGGAGAGCGAGAGAGAGAAGGACAGATGAGAGAGAGAATGAGAGAGGAGAGAGAGAAGGAGAAGGAGAGAGGAGAGAAAGGGAGAGAGGAGAGAGAGATGAGAGAGTTAGTACACCAAAGTACATAAACAAATGAAAATGCAGCTAATCATGGCTACCCGGACTATTTGCACTGCCCCCCCACCCCATCCTTTTTACGCTGCTGCTACTCTGTTAATTATTTATGCATAGTCACTTTAACTCTACCCACATGTACATATTACTTCAACTATCTCAACTAGCCGGTGCCCCCGCACATTGACTCTGCACCGGTACCCCCCTGTATATATATAGCCTCCCTACTGTTATTTTATTTGACTTCTGCTTTTTTTTTCTCAACACTTTTTTTGTTGTTGTTTTATTTTTACTTTTTTTTGTTAAAAATAAATGCACTGTTGGTTAAGGGCTGTAAGTAAGCATTTCACTGTAATGTCTGCACCTGTTGTATTCGGCGCATGTGACCAATACAATTTGATTTGATTTGATTTGATTCATGGCTGGTCTGTTTCCCTTCAGGTTACAGAGGCATCATCTACCTGCTCTGTTCATGGCTGGTCTGTTTCCCTTCAGGTTACAGAGGCATCACCTACCTGCTCTGTTCATGGCTGGTCTGTTTCCCTTCAGGTTACAGAGGCATCATCTACCTGCTCTGTTCATGGCTGGTCTGTTTCCCTTCAGGTTACAGAGGCATCATCTACCTGCTCTGTTCATGGCTGGTCTGTTTCCCTTCAGGTTACAGAGGCATCACCTACCTGCTCTGTTCATGGCTGGTCTGTTTCCCTTCAGGTTACAGAGGCATCACCTACCTGCTCTGTTCATGGCTGGTCTGTTTCCCTTCAGGTTACAGAGGCGTTTGCCTCCGAAGGGGACGTACTGCTGGTTGGGGGGTAGAGAGTCAGTCTTCATCAGCTGACGTCGTTGTTTATCTCTCAGGATGAGGTGGACTGCCTTCAATAAGTCCTTCTTGCTGTCCACAGAACTGGGGTCAGGGACAGGGACACGTTAGAGACACATACACACAAAATATATTAGAAACATACACCCAAGTATATTAGACACACTTGTACATGCACGCACGCACGCACACACACACACACACACACACACACACAAATATATATTAGACACACACACACAACACACATTCATGTAAACACACATAACCACACAAAACACACATTCATGTAAACACACAAAACACACGTTCATGTAAACACACACACACAAAACACACATTCATGTAAACACACACACAAGCACACACATTCATGTAAACACACACACAAGCACACACATTCATGTAAACACACACACAAAACACACATTCATGTAAACACACACATATGTAATGGCGCTGCAATATGTGTTTTTCTGTATTTTATTGAATTTATACATGAATATGTTTCATTTAATTGAAAATAGCTATATGTTTGAACAGATATGTATTTCAAATGTGTTCTCGGCATGACGTCAGCCACCCAGTTGTGATGTCAGAGCTCACCTGCAGCACAGGTGAAAGGTTCTCTCTGGTCTCCCCTCAGACTCTGACCTCACGTGAACTATCTCACATACCGCTGTACCCTCGGAGTCTAGCAAGGAGAGAAAGAGAGGGAGAGAGGGAGGGAGGGAAGGAGAAAGAGAGTGAGAGAGAAGAGAGCAGCGAGCGAGAGAGAACAGAGAGCGAGAGAGAGCGAGAGAGCGAGAGAGCGAGAGAGCGAGAGAGCGAGAGAGCGAGAGAGCGAGAGAGCGAGAGAGAGAGAGAGAGAGAGAGAGAGAGAGAGAGAGAGAGAGAGAGAGAGAGAGAGAGAGCGAGAGAGAGAGAGTAGGGAGGGAGAGAGAGTTATCAACGTTGCCTTAAATCCCTACTATCTAGTGGAAGAAGGAGAGGTAGAGAGATGAGAGGCAGAATGATGGATGGAGTAGGACAGGTAAAAGGAAGGAAGGGACAGGGACAAGGACAGTAAGAGGAAGGCTTAAGTATGGAGGATAGAGGTCTACACGGATCCACCTGTACCCGAATACCCGAGAGAGGAGATATCTAATGATGGAATTAAAAGTTAAAGGAGTAGGATAGGCTTCAACGACCAAGAGCCAACAGGTATTCTGAATGGAGTTATTTGTAACTGTAGGATGAGAAAGCGCATGCACTGCAGCCTCAATTAGCCCAGCTAGCTAACGTTAGCTAGCTTAACTAGCTTCTCCCGGTTTGATGCAGTCAAGACAGGTACCACGTAATCATATTTGATGATAAATAACCAAGGCAGCTATTAGTCGACTGTAGCGCGAGTCGGCTTGGTTGGCTCCCTGCTCCCTCCCTCCCCCCTGTGTCACTCCCTCACAGTATGGCCCCTCCCCCCGCCAAACTAGAGCGCCACCTCTCTCTCCCTCCTCTCGCGCTTTATCAGCTCCGCTAAATAAAGTAGCTTAAACAATTACTTTTCTGCTGCTTCCCTCACTCAGGATCGGACACGGATCTGGATCCGACCAGGTCTATACGGAACGGATCTAGTTGTCCTCGTGTCCAATCGGAACGAGTCTGTATACTTAAAAAAAAAATCAATTCATGCATATCGGGTGCGGATGTGGAAGCCCCATGTCCATTTCGGGAAGGCCTCTAACAGAGGGTAAGAGGAAGGAGTGTGGAAGGAGGAGGTAGAGGAAAAGGAAAGAGGGGGTTAAGAAGATATACTTGTGATGGCGCGGACTTGTAGGGCGTCTGTTGAGATCATGTGACGGAAACGGAACGGATCTCTGTCATCTGACACGGAAGCACGATGAGACCCTCCCTGAAAAACAAACACACACACACACACACTGTTTTAGAGCAAGCATTGCTACAGGCAAGTGTGTGTTTAACGAGACTGTATCTAAGAAACAGTTCCCCTCTACTTTATGGAGACATAAGAGTAGCGTTAACCTAGATCCACTCTGCGGGTGACCTCATTGTGCCTGTTCAAAACTAAAAGCCTTCTCCCCTTTTAAAAGCCCCTCTAGGAACCCCAGGCCCCCAGCAGTAAAGTAACGGGGCAAAGGAGCACTCACAAGCTTCTTCCTCTGCTTGGAGCGATCTCTGTATACAAACACCACCGCTGTCTTGAACACTGGGGAGAGAAGGAGACAAAGAGGAGGGAGAGATGGAGAGAGAGAGAGAGAGGGGGGGGGGAACGGGAAGAGCATTAGAAGAGCTTTTTTAATTTCATAACACATTTTAAAAGCATTTACTAAAGAAGATTTATGAACAACATGAATGCTTTTAGGGGTTAGCATTTGAGAAAATCTCCCTTGCAGAAGCCACTAACACATAACCCTAAGAGAAGCCTAACCACTAACACATAACCCTAAGAGAAGCCTAACCACTAACACATAACCCTAAGAGAAGCCTTAAAGTGCCTGAACACCGTAAGTTCTCCAGAATCACTGTGCTACAGTCAATAGCCTATCTATCTATCTATCTATCTATCTATCTATCTATCTATCTATCTATCTATCTATCTATCTATCTATCTATCTATCTATCTATCTATCTATCTATCTATCTATCTATCTATCTATCTATCTATCTATCTATCTATCTATCTATCTATCTATCTATCTATCTAATCTATCTATCTATTGACAGTGAGGGAAAAAAGTATTTGATCCCCTGCTGATTTTGTACGTTTGCCAACCGACAAAGAAATGATCAGTCTACAATTTTAATGGTAGGTTTATTTGAACAGCGAGAGACAGAACAACAACAAAAAAATCCAGAAAAACGCATGTCAAAAATGTTATGAATTGATTTGCATTTTAATGAGGGAAATAAGTATTTGACCCCTCTGCAAAACATGACTAAGTACTTGGTGGCAAAACCCTTGTTGGCAATCACAGAGGTCAGACGTTTCTTGTAGTTGGCCACCAGGTTTGCACACATCTCAGGAGGGATTTTGTCCCACTCCTCTTTGCAAATCTTCTCCAAGTCATTAAGGTTTCGAGCCTGACGTTTGGCAACTCGAACGTTCAGCTCCCTCCACAGATTTTCTATGGGATTAAGGTCTGGAGACTGGCTAGGCCACTCCAGGACCTTAATGTGCTTCTTCTTGAGCCACTCCTTTGTTGCCTTGGCCGTGTGTTTTGGGTCATTGTCATGCTGGAATAGCCATCCATGACCCATTTTCAATGCCCTGGCTGAGGGAAGAAGGTTCTCACCCAAGATTTGACGGTACATGGCCCCGTCCATCGTCCCTTTGATGCGGTGAAGTTGTCCTGTCCCCTTAGCAGAAAAACACCCCCAAAGCATAATGTTTCCACCTCCATGTTTGATGGTGGGGATGGTGTTCTTGGGGTCATAGGCAGCATTCCTCCTCCTCCAAACACGGCGAGTTGAGTTGATGCCAAAGAGCTCCATTTTGGTCTCATCTGACCACAACACTTTCACCCAGTTCTCCTCTGAATCATTCAGATGTTCATTGGCAAACTTCAGACGGGCCTGTATATGTGCTTTCTTGAGCAGGGGGACCTTGCGGGCGCTGAAAGGATTTCAATCCTTCACGGCGTAGTGTGTTACCAATTGTTTTCTTGGTCATTATGGTCCCAGCTGCCTTGAGATCATTGACAAGATCCTCCCGTGTAGTTCTGGGCTGATTCCTCACCGTTCTCATGATCATTGCAATTCCACGAGGTGAGATCTTGCATGGAGCCCCAGGCCGAGGGAGATTGACAGTTATATATCTGATTGATTGATTGCTTCTGTGGACAGGTGTCTTTTATACAGGTAACAAACTGAGATTAGGAGCACTCCCTTTAAGAGTGTGCTCCTAATCTCAGCTCGTTACCTGTATAAAAGACTCCTGGGAGCCAGAAATCTTTCTGATTGAGAGGGGGTCAAATACTTATTTCCCTCATTAAAATGCAAATCAATTTATAACATTTTTGACATGCGTTTTTCTGGATTTTGTTTTGTTATTCTGTCTCTCACTGTTCAAATAAACCTACCATTAAGATTATAGACTGATAATTTCTTTTTCAGTGGCAAACTTACAAAATCAGGTGGGAATCAAATACTTCTCTCTCTCTCTCTCTCTCTCTCTCTCTCTCTCTCTCTCTCTCTCTCTCTCTCTCTCTCTCTCTCTCTCTCTCTCTCCTCTCTCTCTCTCTCTCTCTCTCTCTCTTCCCCTCTCTCTCTCTCTCTCTCTCTCTCTCTCTCTCTCTCTCTCTCTCTCTCTCTCTCTCTCTCTCTCTCTCTCTCTCTCTCTCTCTCTCTCTCTCTCTCTCTCTCTCTAATGTTATTTCATTATTAAAGGCCTTTGCAGACTGTACATCGGATATAGTCTTTTACGATCATCACGTCACACAGCGCGGTGTTCCCAAATAAATTAAGATCTTGATATCAACCTGGCCAGATTGTACGATTTGCTTCCGTTTTGCAGTCACATTCTGCGATTGGCTTGTGAGGCTATGTCAGCAGACGTGGGCCACGTCAACTGTAGAAGTGTATTTGATCTGGGCATGTGTCAGCAACACTAGCTGGATCCTATCCACATTAAGACTTCTGGTTTTCGGATTTTGCCTTCAAAATAAAAGTCAGCTGTAAAACGTTATGTGTATGATACGAAATCAATATTTTTTGCAGTTTTGCAGAGTGCATAATGTTAAAATTATGTACAAAAATATACACTGAGTGTACAAAACATTAAGAACACCTTCACAATATTGAGTTGCACCTCCCCTTTTGCCCTCAGAACAGCCTCAATTCGTCAGGACATGGACTCTACAAGGTGTCGAAAGCGTTCCACAGGGATGCTGGCCCATGTTGACTCAATGCTTCCCACAGTTGTGTCAAGTTGGCTGGATGTCTTTTGGGTGGTGGACCATTCTTGATACACACATTAAACTGTTGAGCGTGAAAAACCCAGCAGTGTTGCAGTTCTTGACACTCAAACCGGTGCACCTGGCACCTACTACCATACCCCGTTCAAAGGCATTTAAATATTTTGTCTTGCCCATTCACCCTCTGAATGGCACACATACACCATCTATGTCTCAAATGTCTCAAGGCTTAAAAATCCTTCTTTAACCTGTCTCCTCCCCTTCATCTACACTGATTGAAGTGGATTTAACAAGTGACATCAATAAGGAATCATAGCTTTCACCTGGATTCACCTGGTCAGTCTGTAATGGAAAGAGCAGGTGTTCTTAATGTTTTGTACACTCAGTGTATATAACTACATGGGGGGAATAATCTAAAGAGAATTATTACTTTATATGAAATAAATAATATTATAAAAGGTTGAGCACATTGAGAAATGGTTGGAGCTTAAGTAAATGAACGTCAAGAACATAATATGTTAGTAGAAACCCCTACTGGTTATTTTACGGTTTTATTCGAGAGACAGGTAGGAATGTTCTCTCTTTACGTTGGCCTTAAAAAGAGAAAAATATGAAATCACATGACTACATTTTTAGGCCACGTATTATGATGTCAGAGGCTGGCGATAGGCTGACAACCTTCTAAAATGGTAGCTGTCCAATGGCGCTAACGTGTGTCCCACCGTTCAAACGTCAACATAAAGCTTCCTATGACCTTTTGTTCAAATTCACCTGTTTTTGTATTCTAGGGACTCTAGTGAGTAGACTGGAACCTGGTTTTAAGGACACACAATCTATAGTTTTTCCTGTTCAGGGCTGTTTGTACCATAGAGTGTCCAGGCACTGTTTGATCACAGCAACACTGTATTATTCAGTGCCCCGTGAAATGACACCATATCTATGACACCGGGATCTATTTGTCAGTCACCGGGATCTATTTGTCAGTCACAGGGATCTATTGGTAAGTCACCAGGATCTATTGGTAAGTCACCTGGATCTATTTGTCAGTCACCGGGATCTATTTGTCAGTCACCGGGATCGGCTCATAACACCAGCTACACTACACGATAAAGGCACTGTTAGCCTACGACCGCACGTAGTGGTACTAAAATCGGCAGACCTAGACCCTGTCACACTGAACGAGCCAAGACGTCCGACACTCGTTTTACGACCTGAGAATTTGACCACGACGTGAACATGCTGTATGAGACGGCAAGATGGTGGCATAAGACGGTTAAAATGGTACAGACTGCAAAGGCCTTAAGAAGGAGACCCTTAGTAATAGGCCCTATATGGATCCCCAGTGTCTAGTAGGAGTGTACCCCACCGAAGGTAGCCAGCTCAGGGTCCTTTTTGCCCTTGACCAGGGAGGCTGGAGGATTGATCCACACCACGGTGGAGTGGAGGAGAAGATCTCCCATGGACAGATCAGTCACCTGAGACAGGCACACAGAGATGGATCAATTAGAACAACTCTCATGGAAATCCTAGTGGATATGGCGTTCAAGACTCACATTAGGATATATTTTAATAATAATATAATTTTGTTAGAAGGTGAAAACCTGCGATTTACATAGAAATAATACATTATTGTTTTAAGGACTAATAATCATGAATATGTGTTAAAAATAAGCTAAACCATAGAAATAGACTTTTCCCCCAAAAATATATTTAACCAGGCAAGTCAGTTAAGAACAAATTCTTATTTACAATGACGGCCTACACCGGCCAAACCCGGACGACGCTGGGCCAATTGTGCGCCGCCCTATGGGACTCCCAATCACGGCCGGTTGTGATACAGCCTGGAATCGAACCAGGGGGTCTGTAGTGACGCCTCAAGCACTGAGATGCAGTGCCTTAGACCGCTGCGCCACTCGGGAGCCCAGTATTTATGACTATTGTGATGATGGTGATGGTTACCTCCTTCTTGTCTGCAGTCTGTTCATTGATGAGCTGGTCGAACACTGCCCCATACTCCTCATGAAGCTTCTGCATCTCATTGATGTGACTGGCCACCTTGTTCATGGCCTTCATCGCAACTGAGGAAGACGAGGAGGAAAGCAGATGTTACAAACCGTGACAACACGATACACGCAACACCATCACACACACACACACACATTCAATCACACACACACACACACTCTTCCATGTCGTTCACCATCACATAGAAGTAGATGTTGGTGATCCTCTGTCTGGGTCGGTGACTGAGTACATCTCCCTCAGCAGCAGTGGGTCCTTCAGGACTCACACACACCCAACCCCACCCTCTCTCTCTCTCCCTCCCTCCCTCCAGACCTCCCTCCTTACCATTCAGGTGATAGTGTTCTTCACTCTCAGGGTCAGTCAGCGAGTACAGCTCTCTCAGTAGCAGTGGGTACTTCAGGACTCTCTGGATGGGTTTGATCAGGTAGGACTCCAGGGTGGAGGAGTGCTGCTGTTTAGGGTTCCTCTCTGCTAGGAACGCCTTGAAGTCTGCGTCTGTCTTAGCTGGACCACATGCAGTACAGAAAGGATCATTATCCACAACGAGGACATGGCCATGAAACGTCCCCCCACCCCCACCCATAGCGTTAGATGAGAGAGAATGTGAAAGAACTGTACAATATAATATTGTTGTTTTTCAGCACGAGCAAGGAGTCCTGTACCTTTGGCCAGGACCTTGGGGACCTTGGTGTGCCACTGTAGATCTTAAAACAACTCGCTAGCTATGGCACCGATGGTTGTAATGCGCTACTATGCAGTACTAATATATAATACAGTTGACTATGTATTGTACCTTTGGCCAGGACCTTGGGGACCTTGGTGTGGCTGGCACAGAAAGCACTGTAGATCTTAAAGCGGTCAGCGTAGTACAGGAACGATCCACCCAGAGAGAACAGCACTTTCTGGAGAAAGGAGTATGTAGAGTACGAAATCCCATTTACTCTAAAATAATATGAAATCTAGAGAGGAAAGCCATCTTTTATATTTCCCTTAGATAGGCAGGTTATACAACACACGTTATCAATAGGATTCAAAGTAGGGAGGCAATCTGTTTTTCCGTGTCCTAAATGGCGTCCTGTTCCCTACATAGTGCACTACTTTAGACCAAAGGCCTTATGGGAAAATGTGATTGTACCTTAAACTGTTCTACTCTCTCCAGCCTGTCTAGGTCAGCTACCAGTCTGGTCCCATCTTCTAGAGTCTTCAGGAACTCAACCTGGAACTCCAGCATCTCTCCTAGGTTACCAAACAGGACATCTAGCTGGAAGAGATAGCATAGCAACCGTTAACGAGCTTTCTTTGCACATTGGGATTAAAGATATTGTGATGTCAACATATCCAAAGAAGTATCTACATATATCTTATAACCAGCAACATGGAGATCTTTAATCCACCGGTCCACATATAATCACTATCTTATAACCAGCAACAAGCGTTTCGCTACACCCGCAATAACATCTGCTAAACACGTGTATGTGACAAATAACATTTGATTTGATTGTGATCTTTATTCCAAGCGGGAACTTGTCCAATAGGTTTGCTACGGTGCGCCCTAATGAATACCACCTGATCTACGGTTATGATAACCCAGTAGCATGCAGGATGTCTATGAGTTGACCTTTGACCTTTGCCCTCTGACCCTACCTCATCCTGGGTGAGGAAGCTCTCCTTCTGCAGAGGGGTCAGGTAGCGCTCTATCAGACAGTTCAGGTCCTGCAGGGGAGAGGAGACAGGGTTTAGTGTGTGTGTGTGTTTTGGTTTGGGTGCATAATGTGTTGTGACTGTGTTGTGTGTTGTGACTGTGTTGTGACTGTGATGTGACTGTTGTGTATTGTGACTGTGTTGTGTTGTGACTGTGTTGTGTATTGTGACTGTGTTGTGTTGTGACTGTGTTGTGTGTTGTGTTGTGACTGTGTTGTGTTGTGTTGTGACTGTGTTGTGTGTTGTGTTGTGACTGTGTTGTGTGTTGTGACTGTGTTGTGTTGTGACTGTGTTGTGTGTTGTGTTGTGACTGTGTTGTGTGTTGTGAGTGTTCTGTTGTGACTGTGTTGGTGTATGCATTGATCCATGTTTGTGTAGCTTAGAAACTAGGAGTTTCCCCACCACACACACCCACCCAACACACACACTCTCTCTACTAACTTTAACGTAGGTCTTCTCAGTCTCCACCAGTTCACTGATGACCTTGCGTAGTTTGTCAGCGTGTGACAGCTGTCGCTGGATGGCAGTGCCCGCCGCCGGTGGCAGGGGCATCGACGGGCTGGGAGAGAGGGAGGAGGAAGACGGAGGAGGAACAACGGAAGGATTCATCTCATGGAGACTCCGGCAGAATGCAGTCACCTGCTCTGTACTCTGTGGACAGCGAGAGAGAGAGACAGCGAGAGAGAGAGAGAGAGAGAGAGAGAGAGAGACAGCGAGAGAGAGAGACAGCGAGAGAGAGAGAGAGAGAGAGAGAGAGAGAGACAGCGAGAGAGAGAGACAGCGAGAGAGAGAGAGAGAGAGAGAGAGAGAGAGAGACAGCGAGAGAGAGAGACAGCGAGAGAGAGAGAGAGCGAGAGAGAGAGAGAGAGAGAGAGAGAGAGAGAGAGAGACCATATTAGAGACACATATTTCCCACAGATCACACAGACCCACAAAGAGTTTCAAACATTGATAAACTCCCATATCTGTTATGTGAAATACCAGTGTGCAATCACCGCAGCAAGATTTGTGACCTGTTGCCATGAGAACAGGGCAACCAGTGAAGAACAAGCATTGTAAATACTTATCTTCCCCTTCTATTCGTACACAACTATTTGCACATTGTTACAACACTGTACACAGCAGATAATGTACCAATTGAGATGTCTTTATGTTTTGAAACCTTTGTGAGTGTAATGTTTACTGTTCATGTTTTCATGTTTACTGTTCATGTGTTTTTGTTTTCTTCTCACTTTAGTATTTTTCCCTTGCTTTGGCAATAAAGCCCCATTGATTTGAGAGAGAAAGAGATACAGAGAGAGAGATACAGAGAGAGAGAGAGAGTGAGAGAGATAGAGAGAGAGAGAGAGAGAGATACAGAGAGAGAGAGAGAGAGAGAGAGAGAGAGAGAGAGAGAGAGAGAGATACAGAGAGAGAGATACAGAGAGAGAGAGAGAGAGAGACAGAGAGAGACAGAGACAGAGATACAGAGAGAGAGAAAGAGATACAGAGAGAGAGAGGAGAGAGAGAGAGAGTGAGACAGAGAGAGAGAGTGAGAGAGAGGAGAGAGAGAGAGAGAGAGAGAGAGTGAGACAGAGAGAGAGAGAGAGAGAGAGAGAATTAGTCATGTAGGATTTCTGTATTCCAAAGTAGAGTTTGTCAGCAACTCCTCCTCCATCTCCTTCTCCTACTCTCACTCCTCCTCCATCTCCTTCTCCTACTCTCACTCCTCCTCCATCTCCTTCTCCTACTCTCACTCCTCCTCCATCTCCTTCTCCTACTCTCACTCCTCCTCCATCTCCTTCTCCTACTCTCACTCCTCCTCCATCTCCTTCTCCTACTCTCACTCCTCCTCCATCTCCTTCTCCTACTCTCACTCCTCCTCCATCTCCTTCTCCTACTCTCACTCCTCCTCCATCTCCTTCTCCTACTCTCACTCCTCCTCCATCTCCTTCTCCTACTCTCACTCCTCCGCTTCCTCCCTCCCTCTCATCTAGCCCCTCCCTCTCCTCCCTCTCATCTAGCCCCTCCCTCTCCTCCCTCTCATCTAGCCCCTCCCTCTCCTCCCTCTCATCTAGCCCCTCCCTCTCCTCCCTCTCATCTAGCCCCTCCCTCTCATCTAGCCCCTCCCTCTCATCTAGCCCCTCCCTCTCTCCCTCCCTCTCATCTAGCCCCTCCCTCTCATCTAGCCCCTCCTCTCATCTAGCCCCTCCCTCTCCTCCCTCTCATCTAGCCCCTCCCTCTCATCTAGCCCCTCCCTCTCCTCCCTCTCATCTAGCCCCTCCCTGTCCTCCCTCTCATCTAGCCCCTCCCTCTCATCTAGCCCCTCCCTCTCATCTAGCCCCTCCCTCTCATCTTGCCACTCCCTCTCATCTAGCCCCTCCCTCTCCTCCCTCTCATCTAGCCCCTCCCTCTCATCTAGCCCCTCCCTCTCCTCCCTCTCATCTAGCCCCTCCCTCTCATCTTGCCACTCCCTCTCATCTAGCCCCTCCCTCTCCTCTAGCCCCTCCCTCTCCTCCCTCTCATCTTGCTCCTCCCTCTCATCTAGCCCCTCCCTCTCTCCCTCCCTCTCATCTAGCCCCTCCCTCTCTCCTATCCTCTCATCTTTTTCTGCTGCATTGTGTCTCAAAACACCCCCATCAGTATTATTTTCTTCAAATCAAAGAATCTCAAAGTAACCATAGAGGGAGGGTGAGGTAGGGCCAGAAGTTACCATGGAAACCAATGTTATTTTCCTCCCATACCCACCTTCAGGGGTGTGCTCTTTTAAGGCACACCTGGGAAACAACAATCTGGGCACACACAGACACACACACACACACACACACACAGACACACACACACACAGACACATACACACACACAGACACAGACACACAGCAGCACAGTGAGAGCAGGGGAAAGGGAGAGGAGAAGAAAAGGGTGCTGCTGAATCGTCATGCCAACATGCCAGACAAGACAAGACATGACAAGCCCTCTCTCCTCCTCTCCCTCCCTCTCTATCAGTGGAAAGAACCAGAGAGAGAGAGAGAGCTCAATCAGAATACAACTGTCTCTCTATTTCTCCCTCTCTCTTCCCCTCTCTTTCTCACCTTCCCCCTCCCCCTCCTCCTCTCTCTCTCTCTCTCTCTCTCTCTCTTCCTCCTCTCGCTCTCTCCCCTCAGGACCTGACGATGGCTCTTATCTAACATCACAGCTACTGCTGATCAGATGAAACCTGGTGGAAATCTGCTCATGAAGATGTGCTTGACTTACACTCATCTGAGCTAAGATATGTAGGAGTAGTGAAATACAGGAGTGATATACTGTCAGGGTTGATCTGTGATAAGATATGTAGGAGTAGTTAGATACAGGAGTGATATACTGTCTGGGTTGATCTGTGATAAGATATGTAGGAGTAGTTAGATACAGGAGTGATATACTGTCTGGGTTGATCTGTGATAAGATATGTAGGAGTAGTTAGATACAGGAGTGATATACTGTCTGGGTTGATCTGTGATAAGATATGTAGGAGTAGTGAAATACAGGAGTGATATACTGTCTGGGTTGATCTGTGATAAGATATGTAGGAGTAGTGAAATACAGGAGTGATATACTGTCTGGGTTGATCTGTGATAAGATATGTAGTAGTTAGATACAGGAGTGATATACTGTCTGGGTTGATCTGTGATAAGATATGTAGGAGTAGTTAGATACAGAAGTGATATACTGTCTGGGTTGATCTGTGATAAGATATGTAGGAGTAGTTAGATACAGGAGTGATATACTGTCTGGGTTGATCTGTGATAAGATATGTAGGAGTAGTTAGATACAGGAGTGATATACTGTCTGGGTTGATCTGTGATAAGATATGTAGGAGTAGTTAGATACAGGAGTGATATACTGTCTGGGTTGATCTGTGATAAGATATGTAGGAGTAGTGAAATACAGGAGTGATATACTGTCAGCATCGTCCAGGGTAGGGGAGGGAATGGCCGGCAGGGATGTAGCTCAGCTGGTAGAGCATGGCGTTTGCAACGCCAGGGTTGTGGGTTCGATTCCCACGGGGGGCCAGTATGAAAAAATAAAAATAATAATGCATGCACTCACTAACTGTAAGTCGCTCTGGATAAGAGCGTCTGCTAAATGACTAAAATGTAAATGTAGGGTTGATCTGGGATAAGATATGTAGGAGTAGTTAGATACAGGAGTGATATGTGAATCGTTTCAGGAAACTAGGCGTATGTCGCGTGTCACTACTTCACAGGAGAGCCATTTGAACGTAAACTTTTTTTTAAAATTCAAAATATTTTTTGGGGGCAGAAATGCCTTCTGGAACATGTAAACTTTCATGTGCCTTAATAACAAACTTGTATGCCATCTGTAAATAAAAAAACATTTATAAAAAAATGACGAGCCTAGTTGGTTTAGCCACAGAAAAAGACAGCAACCTTCCCGCAAGCCATGATTGGCTGAGATAATGTGTGGGCTGGACATGCCGAGAGATCGAGCTTTGAAATCCGTGGAATTAGAGTATGATAGCTAAGGAGATGGAGAAAAACACCTGTCTCCAGATTACATCTTCAAACTAAGGGCAACCATGGCATCCGTGACAGAGAGGGAGAAGTGTCCATCCATGTATACGGATAAGATAGTCTAGCTAGCTACATTTTCAGATATTACACGTTTCAAATTTAGTCAGAAAGTCGTTTTCATTTCAAGTTACTGTTAGCTAGCTAGCTAACGTTAGCTGGCTGGCTCGCTAGCTAACATTACGTGTATGATCTGTGTAGTAATATTATTCGTATCTCAGAGCCATTTGCTTTGCTAGTTATAGCCTAATGTTAGCTAGCTAACATTGAACCTGGTTGGTTTAGCTACCTGCAGATTCATGCAGGGTAGTAACGTCATGAGTTGGGATTATGGTTCATTGTTTAGCTAGCTAGCTAGCTACATTTCTTAACAAAAGACTCCACTATGCAAGTAACCATTTCAGTAGAATGTTCATGATGTCAATGCGACAACTGTTGCTAGACGTAGCTGGTAAATTCGCTCTGGCCATCTACTCTGATTTCAGAGCACTCTCATCTGAGTGTGCCAGAGTGCAAAATAACTGACACATTTACGAACGCTCAACACCCGTTGAATACGGCCAGTGTCAGTAAACGTTGGCAAAAAAGTGTAATTAAATTGTTGCCAGCAGCACAGTTGCAGTCACCAACGCTCTGGATAACATAAAAACAGTCTAACCAGCTCTGCTAGGGCGAGTAAAATGGTCAGAGTGAGCTGTTCTCTCATTTGTGTCTGGAAGTAGCTGGCAAGCTAGCCAACATTAGCCAGTTAGCTTGGGTGATTGACTGCCGTTGTGAGGTCAGAACACTCGGATCAACCCTACTCCTCGGCCAGAGCGTCCAGTGTGCACTCTGAACGCTCTGAGAGCGAAATGCTCTGAATTTTCGAAAGGACAATCTGACAACGCCCTGAGTTTACAGGCGGGGCTATAGGTTAAGAGGGTGTGAACGATGCTGAATGGGTGTAGACAAAGAAGAGCTCTCCAGTGGGTGTACCAAAACATTCAAAGGTCATTTTCTCAAAAGTGAGGTTAAAGTTGATCAACTTTCAAAGCAGAATTACTTTCTCATTTTTCCTCAACTGTAGTGTATGATATACCATTTTCTAGCTCTGAGTCTCTACTTTTATCCAATGTAAAAAAAACACCATTTCAAATTTTGCTACATCAGACCAAATCGAGCCGGTCGGTCACATATACTGTCAGGGTTGATCTGTGAGAAGATATGTAGGAGTAGTGAGATACAGGAGTGATATACTGTCAGGGTTGATCTGTGAGAAGATATGTAGGAGTAGTGAGATACAGGAGTGATATACTGTCAGGGTTGATCTGTGATAAGATATGTAGGAGTAGTGAGATACAGGAGTGATATATTGTCAGGGTTGATCTGTGATAAGATATGTTGTGTAGGAGATTCTGTCTTTTATAAATTTGAGGCCAATAGAATGTTGTCTTAAACACAGAAAATTGAGTGGTTTGATAGGAGTGATATACTGTCAAGTCTGGCTGCAAGGCTGATACCAGAATGAGATTAGGCAGTTGTACAAACCCATTATACCCATAATGCAACAGTAAATTCAATCTAACACCTAACATACAACAAATTCTGTCTTTGAGGCCAACAGAATTTTGTCTCAAACAAACAAAAGCAGAAAATGACATTCTGTCATAGACCCTGGACTGGACTTCTAGACCCTGGATTGGACTACTAGATCCTGGACTGGACACTAGACCCTGGACTGGACTACTATACCCTGGACTGGACTACTAGACCCTGGACTGGCTACTAGACCCTGGACTGGACTACTAGACCCTGGACTGGACTATATATATACCCTGGACTGGACTGTTAGATCTTGGACTGGACTTCTAGACCCTGGTCTGGACTTATTGACCCTGGAGTGGACTCATAGACCCTGGACTGGACTACTAGACCCTGGACTGGACTTCTAGACCATGGGCTGGACTACTAAACCCTGGACTGGACTACTAGACCCTGGACTGGACTACTAGACCCTGGACTGGACTAATAGACCCTGGACTGGACTATTAGATCCTAGACTGGACTTCTAGACCCTGGTCTGGACTTCTAGACCCTGGAGTGGACTCATAGACCCTGGACTGGACTACTAGACCAAGGACTGTACTTCTAGACACTGGACTACTAGACCCTGGACTGGACTACTAGACCCTGGACTGGACTACTAGACCCTGGACTGGACTACTAGACCCTGGACTGGACTACTAGACCCTGGACTGGACTACTAGACCCTGGACTGGACTACTAGATCCTGGACTGGACTTCTAGACCCTGGACTGGACTTCTAGACCATGGGCTGGACTACTAGACCCTGGACTGGACTACTAGACCCTGGACTGGACTACTAGACCCTGGACTGGACTGTGGACCCTGGACTGGACAACTAGATCCTGGACTGGACTTCTAGACCCTGGACTGGACTTCTAGACCCTGGACTGGACTCATAGACCCTGGACTGGACTACTAGACCAAGGACTGTACTTCTAGACCCTGGACTGGACTGCTAGACCCTGGACTGGACTGCTAGATCCTGGACTGGACTACTAGATCCTGGACAAACACAGAGAAACACACACACACACACACAGAGAGAGAAACACACACACACACACAGAGAAAGAGAGAGGGCGAGGGCGAGAGAGAGAGACAGAGAGACAGAGAGACAGAGAGAGAGAGAGAGAGAGAGAGAGAGAGAGAGAGAGAGAGAGACTTAGAGACAGAGAGAGAGAGAGAGAGAGAGAGAGAGAGAGAGAGAGACAGAGAGAGACAGAGACAGAGACAGAGAGACAGAGAGAGAGAGAGAGAGAGAGAGAGAGAGAGAGACAGAGAGACAGAGAGAGAGAGAGAGAGAGACAGAGAGACAGAGAGAGAGAGAGAGAGAGAGAGAGAGAGAGAGAGAGAGAGAGAGAGAGAGAGAGAGAGAGAGAGAGAAACACCCACAAACACACCAGGGAATTGAGCACATAAATAAAAAACAGTTGATATACTGACACTACCAGTGAAAAGTTTGGACACACCTACTCATTCATTCGTTTTTCTTTATTTGTACTGTTTTTCAGTGGTGTAGTGGTCCCTGGAGAAGTGGGTATACTCTCAGTATTCACCTTTTTTTTTTTTAAGTAGTCCAGAAAAAAGCCCTGTTTTAGAAACAGTGACATGTAAGACTATGATTTAGTTTACCCAAAAATATGTAATTTCTACTTGCACACTATTATAAAATGATCATGACTTGATTAGGAGCAGTTTGTAGTTACTACTGGTCACAAGAGCAGCCTGGATGAATGTAAAATGTATTTATCATGAGGCAAACAGGAAATGGTGTTTCGATTATTTTTTGCACATTTATTTAAATAAAATACTTCAAATCTGAAGGTGACAATGCATCCTTGTTCATATTGCTATATGCTTTGTTTTGAACATGTTCATTTACCGGTAAATCATTCAACAAAATATGTTACAACAATATTTAGTTAACAATTAACAAAAATATATGCATTAACAACACATCAACAGTGATATACTCTCTCAACCCAGCACTGGGTTTCTGACCTTTGCTCATACTACAGTATATTCCAGACAAATTTGCTTTCTGCAGGAGCTTTCACACTGCACTGTCTAGAACGCACCGAAGAGGCAGCACGATGGCTCTTCAACCAGGTCCTTGTATATTTTCTAGGATCAAACTTGGAAGTTGGTGGGCCGTTGATATTAATCATCATCAAGTTTGATATGTTTGAGATCAGAAGGACAGCCCTCTTGTCTGAGCTTATATTGTTCATAAGGCTAAAATTCCTCTCACACTCTGCTGTACCGACAGGGAATGTTTTCATACAGTTCATAAGTGGTTTTAGGTCCTTGGGCTCACTACTGGGCTCTTCCAGTAGGTCCCGCATCCCATTCAGTGCTTGGTCTGTGCACAAGTTAAATCGCTTGCACAGTCGCTTAACTTGTTCTTCACCATGGCGGATGCTGGGCTTTGATGGCCACTTACTCTGATCAAGGATGCTGAGGTCCATGATGGTCTCATCTTCAAAAGACAAGCGTTTCTCCAGATTGTTCACAAGGCTTTGTAAGAACTGGCCTGGATTGATAGACTTCAGCTTTGCATTTGTTTTCAGGGCTATAGACCGATACTCCCCAGTCTGTTTTGCTTCTAAAGCCTCACTATATTTCTCACCTGGACTCTCTTTGAATGACTGGATCACTCTGATTGAGCGTTTCAGCAGATGCTCTGCTCTGAGGAGCGTTATAGAACGAGACTGAAGCTCCTGTGACAGGAGACTTAGTTCATGGAGAGTGTCGTACATGAGGCCAAGGTCACAAATGAATTCTGGACTTTGAACACGGTCTAACAAACCTCTGTACATCTGCCTCTCTTTGGTGGACCTCATCTCATCACTGCAAGCATTTTTAAAGTGCTGCACAAGAGCTCCCAGGGATGTCCAAACAGCACGAACAGTCCGAAAGCTACTGGCCACCCAGCGTACATCCAAGATTCTGCCAATGCGAAGAAGTTGTGAGCCTACTTCAGCTGCTGCATTAACAAGTTCACGTTCATTTTTGTTTGACACACTATACAGAGAGTATAGCTTCTGGATAAAAGTTTTAAAGTGATTGACAGAGTTTACCTCATCAACTGCATCTGACACAGCAAGTTCAAGTCTATGGTTCATGCAGTGCCATACAAAAAGCTTTGGGAATCTCAAAGTCAGTCTGGTTGCTACTCCTGACTTCTTTCCTAGCATGACACTGGCTCCATCAGATACAAATGTTACCCAGTTTTCATGAAGCCACTCTTCTGTAAAGCCAGCATTAGTTAAACAGGTGAGTAACGCCTGTAATATGCCATCTGCTCTCTGATTTTCCAGTTCAACAAGTTCCAGGAATATGAACTCAGGGCTTTCTTCTTGAATTGATGCTTTAATAGAAACTGTCATGACAGCTTTGTGACTTAAAGAAGATGCCTCGTCAATTAGGACAGCTAACTTACTGGATGATGCTATAATGCTACTGATGATTTTGCTCTGCATCTCACTAGCAACATGTTGTATTATTTGTGTTGCACTGTAACGTGAATGAAGTATTGAGCCCATTTTTACACCATTCAGTTCCTGCAGCTCAATGAGGCTCTCATGGTCAGAAAAGGGTCGGTTCTTTTTGGCCAGATGGTAGGCTGTTCGAAACACAGCTTCAGTTTCCTTCATGTAGGACTCAGTCATAGTCTCCACTGCATTCTCAATGGCAGCTTCTTTCTGTTGCTCTGCCACCTTCACAGCCTGAGTGTGGGCCTTGGACAACGCATGTTTCCTCACCTTATTTCTCAAGATTGACAAACTTGTTGTTCTACTTCCCTGGCCAGACACTTGAATTTCAAAGTTCATCCATTCTCTTGAGAGCGATACACCTTGTCCTTGCTCCTTGTCGATCCCAATGGAGTTCACACTGCTACAGACCAGACATCCTGCGAAGCATAAACAAACAATGTAACTACTCCTGTATCCACAGCTGTACGTGTGCATGGTCCTTTACACACACACACACACACACACACACACACACACAAAGTTATCTGTGCCCACTGTTTCAGAAGTTACCCAAACTAGCAATCTACCTAAACTTACCCAATTTTTTGTTTTTGGATCCCAACCAGGGGTTCTTGGATTTGAAGTCTTCTGTTTGTTTAGCACTCCACAGGTCTGGCCAGTCATTATTGATGTCTACAGACAACAACAAAACTAATTATGCATCTCCCTGTCTCTCTCTCTCTCACACACTTACACACACACACACACACACACACTACTGTGATCACAATAGTCATCAGCAAGACATGGGTCCCCCTCTTTACATTAACAATCTGCATAACCAAGTGGAAATATTTTCAGCAAGTGAAGCTGAAGCATACAGGAGATTAGTGAGTGAAATACTTGGGAGAGTTTATTTAACAAAAAAACAACAAATTTAACACAAAATGTTATATAACAGTAGCATTGTAAAAAAACAAACATGGATACAGACAAAATAAATAGAAGGGCAATAAAATAAATAACATCACACAGAAATTCAAAATGAGGCTTAATCTGTCAAAATCACCTTTTGTTACAGTGTGAGGCTTCACTTTTCAATAAACTGGAGATGCAATTTACTGCCTGTGTGTTCTGACCTGGTGGTGGTAGACTGGATCCTTCTCTATGCTCACACTGACTTGCCTGGCTAGCTCCCGGTTGAGAGCTGCCAGGGCTGCTGGTTTTAGGGGTGGGGTCTGCCTGGGCCTGATCTGGGCCTGATTTGTGCCTCTTTACAAAAAAAGTCTGCAATATCTCCCTTCCTTTTCATGGTTACCTGTCCCTATACAAAATAAGACAGCCTGATTAGACCTCAATATTGTTTTAGGCTGAATCTTAAACTATTTGTCCCCATTCTTGTGTTTTAACTTACTTAAAAATCAACTACCAGCTTAGCTACTATGCAATTAAACTAGATCATATAGGTTAGTTAGGGCTAAGTAACTTGGCTAATGTTATAATTTAGGGCTTAGTAACTTGGCTAACGTTATAATTTAGACCTTTACAATAATAAACAAGCTTCATAAACATTGAGATAATCAGTTTCATCAGTCTGGTATGAAATTCTTATGAACTGGGTTGATTAAACACTTACTGAAAACCAACAATGCCCCGGTTTCCCCACATTATCCCAATCTACGTAGCTAGCTTCATAACGTTAGCCGACTCGCACTAACTATTGGCGGCAACATCTCTTCTCCTCTAAATGTGCAGTCACTGGCAATTTGCCAGTAGTTTAAAATAATGATTCATTTGGAAACCACCTTAAAACTTACCTCAGAATGATGTCTTCCATCAACTGGGGTGGCACACCGCCGCTTGTGTCCTTTCTTCATCCGTTGTTTGGTCTGCTGCCGTTATCGTAGTCAAGTGGCACCGGCACCTGAGTTTTTTTTTTTTTTTTTCACTGGCACCTGAGGTATTAGCGATATTTTCCTCGGCATGACCCGCCCTACTCTGCCTCTGATTGGCTCATCAGTCCTCATGCCTAAAGTTAACCAATCTAATCAGTGAAAGCAGCGAGTACCAGCCAATTAGAGGCAGAGGAGGGTGGGTCATGGCTTCACTATCCCCGAGGAAGAAAATAGGCAATCTGACTCACAGATATTACTGAATGATGCGCATCAGGGGGGATTTAGAAGTGGGTATACGCAATGCTGACTGAAAAATAAGTAGGTATACGCCGTATACCAGCGTATACCCTGGACTACACCTCTGCTGTTTTTTACATTGTAGAATAATAGTGAATACCTAAAAACTATGAAATAACACATATGGAATCAGGTAGTAACCCAAAAAGTGTTAAACAAATCAAAATTTATTTTATATTTGAGATTCTTCTTATAGCCACGCTTTGCCTTGATGACAGCTTTGCACACTCTTGGCATTCTCTCAACCAGCTTCATGAGGTAGTCACCTGGAATGCATTTCAATTAACAGGTGTGCCTTCTTAAACATTAATTTGTGGAATTTCTTTCCTTCTTAATGCATTTGAGCCAATCAGTTGTGTTGTGACAAGGTAGGGGGGTACACAGAAGATAGCCCTATTTGGTAAAAGACCAAGTCCATATTATGGCAAGAACAGCTGAAATAAGCAAAGAGAAATGACAGTCCATTACTTTAAGACATGAAGGACAGTCAATATGGGAAATTTCAAGAACTTTCTTCAAGTGCAGTCGCAAAAACCATCAAGCGCTATGATGAAACTAGCTTTCATGAGGACCGCCACAGGAATGGAAGACCCAGAGTTACCTCTGCTGCAGAGGATAAGTTCATTAGAGTTACCAGCCTCAAAAATTGCAGCCCAAATAAATGCTTTACAGAGTTCAAGTCACAGACACATCTCAACATCAACTGTTCAGAGGAGACTGTGTGAATCAGGCCTTCATGGTTGTATTGCTGCAAAGAAACCACTACTAAAGGACACCAATAAGAAGAAGAGACCTGCTTGGGCCAAGAAACACGAGCAATGGACATTAGACCGGTGGAAATTTGTCCTTTGGTCTGGAGTCAAAATTGGAGAGTTTTGGTTACAACCGCTGTGTCTTTGTGAGACGCAGTGTGGGTGAGCGTATGATCTCCGCATGTGTAGTTCCCACCGTAAAGCATGGAGGAGGAGGTGTTATGGTGTGGGGGGTGCTTTGCTGGTGACACTGTCTGTGATTTCTTTAGAATTCAAGGCACACTTAACCAGCATGGCTACCACAGCGATACACCATCCCATATGGTTTGGGCTTAGTGGGACTATCATTTGTTTTTCAACAGGACAATAACCCAACACATTTTAGCAGATGCTCTTATCCAGAGCAACTTACAGTTAGTAAGTGCATACATATTTCATACTGGCCCCCCGTGGGAATCAAACCCACAACCCTGGCATTGCAAGCGCCATGCTCTACCAAATGAGCTACAGGAGGCCTGAGTTACAACACACCTTAGGGCTATTTGACCAAGAAGGAGAGTGATGGAGTGCTGCACCAGATGAACTGGTTGAGAGAATGCCAAGAGTGTGCAAAGCTGTCATCAAGGCAAAAGGTGGCTATTTGAAGAATCTCAAATATAAAATATATTTTGATTTGTTTAACACTTTTTTGGTTACTACATGATTCCATATGTGTTATTTCATCGTTTTGATGTCTTCCACTATTATTCTACAATGTAGAAAATAGTAAAAAAATAAAATAAAAACCCTTGAATGAGTAGGTGTGTCCAAACCTTTGTCTGGTACTGTAAATAGTTCAATAGTCCAACAGGCATGTTCTGTCTGTGATCTTTCTTGTCCACCACTCCCCACAAATGTAAAAGCGTTTGATTGGTGGAGAGGCTTGGGCTAGAGGGAGTTTCCACCGTGTTTCATGTACCAGTCAGTTCATTACACATCCATGAAGGGAAGTGAACAAGTGCACGATTTGGGAGGTAGGAGAGGTTGTTGGGACTCAGCCGGGGTTCTCTATAGTAACACAGTGGGAGGTAGGAGGAGAGGTTGTTGGGACTCAGCCGGGGTTCTCTATAGTAACACAGTGTCTTTCTGGTTTATACAGTAACAGTTGGAACGGTTAGTCTACTCTGGTCATGGGTTGTCATTGACGATCACATTGTCTGCTGTCACGTACAAACACACACATGCACACGCACACGCACACACACACACAGTAGGTGTTAGGCGTGTTTAGTGTTCAAACCAGTTCTACCATGCTGAGACAAGTCATTTTCCTTTCATATCGCTCTATCTCAGTGCAACACACACACACACACACACACACATTTCACATTTTTAGGAGACGTTCTTATCTGAGGTACTAACACACCCGCACGCATATTTGAGTTTCAGGAATGTTGTGTCAGCACGGTATCGATACAGCGGTGAAGAGCAGAGGATGGTTCAGTATGTGTACCATTCAGCTCCTGATAATCATAGAGTTCTGGTTCTCGCCTCCACAGCAGAGCTGTTTCCCAAGACCTCGGGCACTGTGCTATGAATACGTACTGGGCACCACGGGGCACCACTCCACTAGGTCACTACCAAGGACAGAGGATAAACAGCTCATATCGTTTGCTTCATTCTCAAAATACATTGGAAACGAAGGTCAGAGAGGGTGAAAGGATTCACCCAGAGATGCTGAATTTCATTTTGGAAACTTGCCCCCTTCCTTTTACTATCGCTTAATCTCCAGAATAGGAGATAACAGGGCTATTGACAGGAGATAACAGGGCTGTTGATAGGAGATAACAGGCCTATAGTAAAGTAGAGCTCCACCATGTTGCTTTCACCTAACTAACTAACTAACTAACTAACTAACCCAGTCCTTTCAGATGCTGGAAGGAGAGAGCATGAGAGAAGACACACACACTATGGTTCAGCTCAGTACGGTTCAGCTCAGTACGGTTCAGCTCAGTACGGTTCAGCTCAGTACGGTTCAGCTCAGTACGGTTCACCTCAGTATGATGCACGATTCAGAAACATGTCTGCCTTGCCTCTTTCAGCTGAATGATGAATAAACACTACTGCTGCCCACTGCTTCCTACCCCGCACCAACCTGAATGACTGGTCTCTACTGCTGCCCACTGCTTCCTACCCCGCACCAACCTGAATGACTGGTCTCTACTGCTGCCCACTGCTTCCTACCCCGCACCAACCTGAATGACTGGTCTCTACTGCTGCCCACTGCCTCCTACCCCGCACCAACCTGAATGACTGGTCTCTACTGCTGCCCACTGCTTCCTACCCCGCACCAACCTGAATGACTGGTCTCTACTGCTGCCCACTGCTTCCTACCTCGCACCAACCTGAATGACTGGTCTCTACTGCTGCCCACTGCTTCCTACCCCGCACCAACCTGAATGACTGGTCTCTACTGCTGCCCACTGCTTCCTACCCCGCACCAACCTGAATGACTGGTCTCTACTGCTGCCCACTGCTTCCTACCCCGCACCAACCTGAATGACTGGTCTCTACTGCTGCCCATTGCTTCCTACCCCGCACCAACCTGAATGACTGGTCTCTACTGCTGCCCACTGCTTCCTACCCCGCACCAACCTGAATGACTGGTCTCTACTGCTGCCCACTGCTTCCTACCCCGCACCAACCTGAATGACTGGTCTCTACTGCTGCCCATTGCTTCCTACCCCCGCACCAACCTGAATGACTGGTCTCTACTGCTGCCCACTGCTTCCTACCCCACACCAACCTGAATGACTGGTCTCTACTGCTGCCCACTGCTTCCTACCCCGCACCAACCTGAATGACTGGTCTCTACTGCTGCCCACTGCTTCCTACCTCGCACCAACCTGAATGACTGGTCTCTACTGCTGCCCACTGCTTCCTACCCCGCACCAACCTGAATGACTGGTCTCTACTGCTGCCCACTGCTTCCTACCCCGCACCAACCTGAATGACTGGTCTCTACTGCTGCCCACTGCTTCCTACCCCGCACCAACCTGAATGACTGGTCTCTACTGCTGCCCACTGCTTCCTACCCCGCACCAACCTGAATGACTGGTCTCTACTGCTGCCCACTGCTTCCTACCCCGCACCAACCTGAATGACTGGTCTCTACTGCTGCCCACTGCCTCCTACCCCGCACCAACCTGAATGACTGGTCTCTACTGCTGCCCACTGCCTCCTACCCCGCACCAACCTGAATGACTGGTCTCTACTGCTGCCCACTGCTTCCTACCCCGCACCAACCTGAATGACTGGTCTCTACTGCTGCCCACTGCTTCCTACCTCACACCGGCACAGACCTAAATGGCTGGTCACCCATCACCAACACAGACCTAAATGACTGGTCAATAAGCAACACAGACCTAAATGACTGGTCGCTAAGCAACACAGACCTAAATGACTGGTCACTAAGCAACACAGACCTAAATGACTGGTCAATAAGCAACACAGACCTAAATGACTGGTCGCCAAGCAACACAGACCTAAATGACTGGTCACTAAGCAACACAGACCTAAATGACTGGTCGCTAAGCAACACAGACCTAAATGACTGGTCGCTAAGCAACACAGACCTAAATGACTGGTCGCTAAGTAACACAGACCTAAATGACTGGTCACTAAGTAACACAGACCTAAATGACTGGTCGCTAAGTAACACAGACCTAAATGACTGGTCGCTAAGCAATACTACAGAATATAACAACAACACCTCACAATGCAACCAAGCAGCAAAGAAGCAGCAAGGAACATGTGAAGACTACACTCAGAGGGAAGGAGGCCAGAACATGTGAAGACTACACTCAGAGGGAAGGAGGGCCAGAACATGTGAAGACTACACTCAGAGGGAAGGAGGCCAGAACATGTGAAGACTACACTCAGAGGGAGGAGAGGAAAAAAGTAAATACTTGACAAAATGGCCCCCCCCTCCCTCGATAATGACGTGAGAAACACAGAACAATAACAACAGGAGGGAGGGAGGGAGGGAGGGAGGGAGGGAGGGAGGGAGGGAGGGAGGGAGGGAGGGAAGGAGGATGACTGTATATAGACATAATATGACATTTGAAATGTCTTTATTCTTTTGGAACTTTTGTGAGTGTAATGTTTACTGTTCATTCAGTTTATTTCACTTTGTTTATTATCTGTTTCACTTGCTTTGGCAATGTTAACATACGTTTCCCATGCCAATAAAGCCGCTTAAATTGAAATTGAAATGAATGAGGAAGGGACAGGATGGGAGGGGTTGACACAGGGGACGGCTAATCAGCTTGTGGCTGCAGAACGTCTCAGAGACTGAAGGACTAATGACATCATCACAGAGAGAGAGACAGATGACATCATCACAGAGAGAGAGACAGACAGAGAGACAGATGACATCATCACAGAGAGAGAGAGACAGAGAGACAGCTGACATCATCACAGAGAGAGAGAGACAAACAGGGCAGAGGACAGAGAATTCACAAGGTCCACTTCAGGAGATCAACACTGGTCAATCCCTAACCTTAACACATCACCTGCCTAGAGGTGAAAACACATCACATGTCCAGACATCCAGAGGTCAAAGATCTTAGTCCAGCTCTGACAACCAGACTGCTGACAAATCAACAAGGCTGTGGCTGGGCCAATGCATGCTGGTTATGTGTATTTGACCAGCATTTCACCTGCAATCTACTTCATATTATCTGCATTTTACCTGTTCAGCAGAGATAGTCTGAATAGATAACAACTGTTTACTGTTTAAATGTGCATAAAGTGACATCAAAGAAGGAGTCTACCGAGTGGCGCCGTGGTCTAAGGCACTGTATCGGAGTGCGAGCTGTGCCACTAGAGATCCTGGTTCAAATCCAGGCTCTGTTGTAGCCGGCCGTGACCGGGAGACCCATGGGGCAGCGCGCAATTGGCCCAGGGTAGGGGAGGGGATGTAGCTCCGTTGGTAGAGCATGGCGTTTGCAACGCCAGGGTTGTGGGTTCGATTCCCACAGGGGGTATGAAAAAAAAAAGTATAATGTATGCACTAACTGTAAGTCGCTCTGGATAAGAGCGTCTGCTAAATGACTAAAATGTAAAGACTAATATAACTGTCCAGGGCGAGTCCCTTTCTCATCACTTTGATTTGATTTGATTTACTACGATCCCCATTAGCCAATGGCGACAGCTAGTCTTACTGGGGACCGACATAACGAAAAATACTTTACAATTTACAAAAAATATGTAAAAACATTAACATGTAGTGTGTGTGTGAATCTATCAGTTAAATATACGTCAGTACACACACACAACAATTAGGTCTTGGACTTTAGCAAGGCCCACTCCCATAGACAACACAACGTGGCTCCGTCCCAAAATGAGACCCTATTCCCAAACAGAGCCCTGGTCGAGAGTAGTGCACTATGAAGTGAATAGGGCGTGATTTTGGGACACAAACCACGTTGAGAGCTCTTCAGAACGACATGAAAGGATACCATGTATGTCTCGCCCTTGTTCAAACTGTTCAAACAAGGTGCTGTAATTCACAAATATATAAGCATGCTGTTGAATGGCTGGACGAGGCAGGGACTGTACTGTACTGTCAGCCTTTCTGTCTGTCAGAGATACAACACCAACATTAGACACACAAACAAACAATCAACAAGCACATAGCAATACGACGTCTGTGACTGAACAGTTGAAAAGGCAAGAGAGGAGAGAGTGAGAGAGACAGAGAGAGAGAGAGAGAGAGAGAGAGAGGGAGAGAGGGAGAGACAGAGACAGAGAGAGAGAGAGAGAGAGAGGAGAGAGAGACAGAAAGACAGAGACAGAGACAGAGAGAGACAGAGAGAGGGAGAGACAGAGACAGAGAGAGAGAGAGAGAGAGAGGGGAGAGAGAGAGAGAGAGAGAGGAGAGAGAGACAGAAAGACAGAGAGAGAGACAGAGAGAGAGTGAGAGAGCGAGAGAGAGAGAGAGAGAGTGAGAGAGTGAGATGAATAAAAGAAAGGAACCAGTGGATGAATAGAGTAGAGCAGCCATACCTTTACTCCTGTCATCTCAGAACACACTCCGTCCTTCTCTCTCCGTCCAAAGAACAGATAGACAGAGGGAGCAAGTACTAACCTGTTCCCCCCCCCCCACACACACACACACACTACAAATGGAATGTGAGCTACAGATACTGCACACACACACAAACAAACACACACACACACACACACTCCTGAAGGTATTTTTCTAGTGAACAAAACCAACAGGAAAATAGCACTTCAACCACCTTCACAAGCATGGTTCCCTAGGATAATACTCTCCCCAGAGAGAGAGTGTGTGTGTGTGTGTGTGTGTGTGTGCTTATCAAAGAAACAGAGACTCATGGGAGACAGGAAAGGCTTTGCTTCCGTCCCTGGAGGGGAAAGGAGTCCCTTTATCAACACACACCCACCCACACACACACACACACACACACCAACCCACTCATACACACATACACACACACACACACATACACACACACCCACACAGGGAAGAGGTCTTCCTGTTGGTTTAGTACACTAGGGGTTGGGTTAAATGCGGAATAAACATTTCAGTTGAATGTATTCAGTTGTACAACTGACTAGGGTTAGGGTTAGTATAACAGATAGAGGATACTGACGAGGTATCCCATTTTCCTTCCTTTTTACTCTCTGCACCAGCAAAACACCTTCAGAAGTTTGTGTGTGTGTGTGTGTAACATCTACATTTTTTTGGAACATTTAATTTTCCACTGACATTTAAAACATCCTGTAATGACATTTACCTCTCTGGCAGTTTGTTTCTCATAGGGCCCTGGTCTCTGGCAGTATGTTTTTCATAGGGCCCTGGTCTCTGGCAGTATGTTTCTCATAGGGCCCTGGTCTCTGGCAGTTTGTTTCTCATAGGGCCCTGGTCTCTGGCAGTATGTTTCTCATAGGGCCCTGGTCTCTGGCAGTATGTTTCTCATAGGGCCCTGGTCTCTGGCAGTATGTTTCTCATAGGGCCCTGGTCTCTGGCAGTTTGTTTCTCATAGGGCCCTGGTCTCTGGCAGTTTGTTTCTAATAGGGTACACCTAGGGCCCTGGTCCAAAGTAGTGCACTACGAAGGAGAATAGGGTGCGTTTTGGGACACAGCCTTGGGCTACTGTCAGTCATCCCATTCAGTAATCACTACGATCACTTGCATCCCAGACCCGAACGAGATCCTGGTTTCTCATTAGTGTTCCTTAACGAGGTGGTTCCACTTGTTAAGTGCTCTTAATTAACTCCCCTGTCTGTTTTCTCCAGCGCCTCACAGGGTAATTTATCTCAGCTAAACGATCTGGATGTTCCTGGATAATCAACCAATTAGGATGCAAGGATAATTAAACGGGGACACCTCCAACCCCCCCCTCCTGCCCCTCCCTCCTCCCCCTCCCCCCTCCCCCACGTTAAATTAGAGGGGGTGGGGTGGGGGAATTAGATAAAGATTGTTGTCGTCTACAATCATTCACTAAAGTCTGTGAAGGAAGAGAGAGACAGATGTGGGAAAATGTTAAACTGGAAAAACAATACATCTCCAAATGTGCCATACAACTGTTATGGTCTGAGTCTCTTGTTACTTGGGTAGAAAAGTCCAATAACAGCTTTAGGTAAGTGACTGCTTCATAAAGTTAGGAAGCTTCTGTGGTAGAGGTTACCTTCCTACAGGTCATGTGACTCATGTTTATGAAGATACACAGCGGCAGCAGGAGGGAAAAGGAGAGAGACAGATGGATGAGGTGGAGAGAGGAGGAAAGTTCGAGGAAGGAGAGAACTTGAAGGGATACATGTGTGACAGGGAAGCAGATGGCGAAAGAGAGAGAGAGAGAGAGAGAGAGAGAGAGAGAGAGAGAGAGAGAGAGAGAAAGAGAGACAAAATGGAAGAAAAGAAGAGACAAAGAGAAAGAGAAAGAGGGAGAGGGCATTTTATTTAGACCAGGAAGCTGGCAGGGTGAAAGAGAGAGACAGAGAGAGAAATAACAGAGAGAGAGGACAGACAGAGAGGACAGACAGAGGGAGGGAGGTTCGGAGGGAACAGTGAAATAGATTGAGATCCAAGGAAAGGGAGACAGGCAGAGAGAGGGAGTCAAATGGAGGCTTTAGGTTACAGAGAGTCAAATGGAGGCTTTAGGTTACAGACAGTCAAATGGAGGCTTTTGGCTACAGACAACACAAGATATTTGGAAATCCAGTACTGCCCAAAATCTTTTCCCTACCAGCCAAAAAGCACAGACAATTACAAATACAACAGAATCAAATGTTTTCCCTAATCTTTTGTCCACTGTCTTTCTGTTCATGTTTTCCATCTTATTTTTCCTCTGTTTTCTCTCTTTCTTTCTTTTTCTTTGTCTCAGTGACGCTGAATGAGTGAGAGAAGGGAAATCGTTTCCGGTGGTTGCTGGTTATCAGGGGTTGCCGTGGTAATGGAGGTGACAGCCGTATCCAGGGACGACTGGAAGGGGGAGCACAGGCATCACCGTGGTGACCATGATCAGACCAGATGTAATCTTAATTAGATAGTGACGCACGCAAGGGGCACACTCACACACACACACACTCACACACACACACACACACACTCACACACTCACACACTCACACACACACACCTGGCCGCTCACATGTCTGCAGATTGTCTTTTCTAATGCTTTGTTTAAGACAGACATCCACAGAGTCATAGGAGTTTTTAGTAGAACAATAAACGTCCCTGTTTGGTTACCAATAAACATCCCTGTTTGGTTACCAATAAACGTCCCTGTTTGGTTACCAATAAACGTCCCTGTTTGGTTACCAATAAACGTCCCTGTTTGGTTACCAATAAACTTCCCTGTTTGGTTACCAATAAACGTCCCTGTTTGGTTACCAATAAACTTCCCTGTTTGGTTACCAATAAACGTCCCTGTTTGGTTACCAATAAACTTCCCTGTTTGGTTACCAATAAACGTCCCTGTTTGGTTACCAATAAACTTCCCTGTTTGGTTACCAATAAACGTCCCTGTTTGGTTACCAATAAACTTCCCTGTTTGGTTACCAATAAACGTCCCTGTTTGGTTACCAAAACAAAGAGTGTGTAAACGTGTTTCTGTTACTGTATTTAGACTTTACTGCTCCAGTCCATAGAAGTGCATTGAATAACACACGAATAAATGGCTAAACAGACGTAAGATTTTTGAAGTGTGGTCCTCTGTAGCTCAGCTGGTAGAGCACGGTCCTCTGTAGCTCAGCTGGTAGAGCACGGCGCTTGTAACGCCAAGGTAGTGGGTTCGATCCCCGGGACCACCCATACACAAAAAATTTATGCACGCATGACTGTAAGTTGCATTGGATAAAAGCGTCTGCTAAATGGCATATTATTATTAATATTAAGTGTCTGTCCTACAGTTGAAGTCGGAAGTTTACATACACACTTAGGTTGGAGTCATTAAAACTCGTTTTTCCAACCACTCCACAAATTTCTTGTTAACAAACTATAGTTTTGGCAAGTCGGTTAGGACATCTACTTTGCGCACGACACAAGTAATTTTTCCAACAATTGTTTACAGACAGATTATTTCACTTATAATTCACTGTATCACAATTCCAGTGGGTCAGTTGGTAGAGCATGGCGCAGGGTTGTGGGTTCGATTCCCACGGGGGGCCAGTATGAAAAATGTATGCACTCACTAACTGTAAGTCGCTCTGGATGAGAGCGTTTGCAAAATGACTCAAATGTAAAATGTAAATGTACATACACTAAGTTGACTGTGCCTTTAAACAGCTTGGAAATTTCCAGAAAATTAAGTAATGGCTTTAGAAGCTTCTGATAGGCTAATTGACATCATTAGAGTCAATTGGAGGTGTACCTGTGGATGTATTTCAAGGCCTACCTTCAAACTCAGTGCCTCTTTGCTTGACATCATGGGAAAATCAAGAGAAATCAGCCAAGACCTCAGAAAAACAATTGTAGACCTCCACAAGTCTGGTTCATCCTTGGGAGCAATTTCCAAACACCTGAAGGTACCATGTTCATCTGTGCAAACAATAGTATGCAAGTATAAACACCATGGGACCACGCAGCCGTCATACCGCTCAGGAAGGAGACGCGTTCTGTGTCCTAGAGATGAACGCACTTTGGTGCGAAAAGTGCAAATCAATCCCAGAACAACAGCAAAGGACCTTGTGAAGATGCTGGAGGAAACAGGTACAAAAGTATCTATATCCACAGTAAAACGAGTCCTACAGTGAGGGAAAAAAGTATTTGATCCCCTGCTGATTTTGTAAGTTTGCCCACTGACAAAGAAATGATCAGTCTATAATTTGAATGGTAGGTTTATTTGAACAGTGAGAGACAGAATAACAACAGAACAATCCAGAAAAATGCATGTCAAAAATGTTATATATTTATTCGCATTTTAATAAGGGAAATAAGTATTTGACCCCCTCTCAATCAGAAAGATTTCTGGCTCCCAGGTCTCTTTTATACAGGTAACGAGCTGAGATTAGGAGCACACTCTTAAAGGGAGTGCTCCTTATCTCAGCTTGTTACCTGTATAAAAGATACCTGTCCACAGAAGCAATCAATCAATCAGATTCCAAACACTCCACTATGTCCAAGACCAAAGAGCTCTCCAAGGATGTCAGGGACAAGATTGTAGACCTATACAAGGCTGGAATGGGCTACAAGACCATCGCCAAGCAGCTTGGTGAGAAGGTGACAACAGTTTGTGTGATTATTCGCAAATGGAAGAAACACAAAAGCACTGTCAATCTCCCTCGGCCTGGGGCTCCATGCAAGATCTCACCTTGTGGAGTTGCAATGAACATGAGAACGGTGAGGAATCAGCCCAGAACTACACGGGAGGATCTTGTCAATGATCTCAAGGCAGCTGGGACCATAGTCACCAAGAAAACAATTGGTAACACACTACGCCGTGAAGGACTGAAATCCTGCAGCGCCCGCAAGGTCCCCCTGCTCAAGAAAGCACATATACAGGGCCGTCTGAAGTTTGCCAATGAACATCTGAATGATTCAGAGGAGAACTGGGTGAAAGTGTTGTGGTCAGATGAGACCAAAATCGAGCTCTTTGGCATCAACTCAACTCTCCGTGTTTGGAGGAGGAGAAATGCTGCCTATGACCCCAAGAACACCATCCCCACCGTCAAACATGGAGGTGGAAACATTATTCTTTGGGGGTGTTTTTCTGCTAAGGGGACAGGACAACTTCACCGCATCAAAGGGACGATGGACGGGGCCATGTACTGTCAAATCTTGGGTGAGAACCTCCTTCCCTCAGCCAGGGCATTGAAAATGGGTCGTGGATGGGTATTCCAGCATGACAATGACCCAAAACACATGGCCAAGGCAACAAAGGAGTGGCTCAAGAAGAAGCACATTAAGGTCCTGGAGTGGCCTAGCCAGTCTCCAGACCTTAATCCCATAGAAAATCTGTGGAGGGAGCTGAAGGTTCGAGTTGCCAAACGTCAGCCTCGAAACCTTAATGACTTGGAGAAGATCTGCAAAGAGGAGTGGGACAAAATCCCTCCTGAGATGTGTGCAAACCTGGTGGCCAACTACAAGAAACGTCTGACCTCTGATTGCCAACAAGGGTTTTGCCACCAAGTAATAAGTCATGTTTTGCAGAGGGGTCAAATACTTATTTCCCTCATTAAAATGCAAATCAATTTATAACATTTTTGACATGTGCTTTTCTGGTATGTATGTATGTATATGTATATATATATATATATATATACAGTGGGGGAAAAAAGTATTTAGTCAGCCACCAATTGTGCAAGTTCTCCCACTTAAAAAGATGAGAGAGGCCTGTAATTTTCATCATAGGTACACGTCAACTATGACAGACAAATTGAGAAAAAAAATTCCAGAAAATCACATTGTAGGATTTTTTATGAATTTATTTGCAAATTATGGTGGAAAATAAGTATTTGGTCACCTACAAACAAGCAAGATTTCTGGCTCTCACAGACCTGTAACTTCTTCTTTAAGAGGCTCCTCTGTCTTCCACTCGTTAACTGTATTAATGGCACCTGTTTGAACTTGTTATCAGTATAAAAGACACCTGTCCACAACCTCAAACAGTCACACTCCAAACTCCACTATGGCCAAGACCAAAGAGCTGTCAAAGGACACCAGAAACAAAATTGTAGACCTGCACCAGGCTGGGAAGACTGAATCTGCAATAGGTAAGCAGCTTGGTTTGAAGAAATCAACTGTGGGAGCAATTATTAGGAAATGGAAGACATACAAGAACACTGATAATCTCCCTCGATCTGGGGCTCCACGCAAGATCTCACCTCGTGGGGGTCAAAATGATCACAAGAACGGTGAGCAAAAATCCCAGAACCACACGGGGGGGACCTAGTGAATGACCTGCAGAGAGCTGGGACCAAAGTAACAAAGCCTACCATCAGTAACACACTACGCCGCCAGGGACTCAAATCCTGCAGTGCCAGACGTGTCCCCCTGCTTAAGCCAGTACATGTCCAGGCCCGTCTGAAGTTTGCTAGAGTGCATTTGGATGATCCAGAAGAGGATTGGGAGAATGTCATATGGTCAGATGAAACCAAAATATAACTTTTTGGTAAAAACTCAACTCGTCGTGTTTGGAGGACAAAGAATGCTGAGTTGCATCCAAAGAACACCATACCTACTGTGAAGCATGGGGGTGGAACATCATGCTTTGGGGCTGTTTTTCTGCAAAGGGACCAGGACGACTGATCCGTGTAAAGGAAAGAATGAATGGGGCCATGTATCGTGAGATTTTGAGTGGAAACCTCCTTCCATCAGCAAGGGCATTGAAGATGGAACGTGGCTGGGTCTTTCAGCATGACAATGATCCCAAACACAATCAATCAATCAATCAATTTTATTTTATATAGCCCTTCTTACATCAGCTAATATCTCGAAGTGCTGTACAGAAACCCAGCCTAAAACCCCAAACAGCTAGTAATGCAGGTGAAGAAGCACGCCCGGGCAACGAAGGAGTGGCTTCGTAAGAAGCATTTCAAGGTCCTGGAGTGGCCTAGCCAGTCTCCAGATCTCAACCCCATAGAAAATCTTTGGAGGGAGTTGAAAGTCCGTGTTGCCCAGCGACAGCCCCAAAACATCACTGCTCTAGAGGAGATCTGCATGGAGGAATGGGCCAAAATACCAGCAACAGTGTGTGAAAACCTTGTGAAGACTTACAGAAAACGTTTGACCTGTGTCATTGCCAACAAAGGGTATATAACAAAGTATTGAGAAACTTTTGTTATTGACCAAATACTTATTTTCCACCATAATTTGCAAATAAATTCATTAAATATCATACAATGTGATTTTCTGGAAGTTTTTTTCTCATTTTGTCTGTCATAGTTGACGTGTACCTATGATGAAAATTACAGGCCTCTCTCATCTTTTTAAGTGGGAGAACTTGCACAATTGGTGGATGACTAAATACTTTTTTTCCCCACTGTATATATATATATATATATATATATATATATATATATATATATATATATATATATATATATATATATATATTTGCAAGAGAAAAAACATATGGGGGATTGGAAGTGATGCAGACAATTACATTGATGGAAGTTACAATCTATCTGCAATATTAAAGCTGATCTACCCCCTAAAAATATATATTTAAAAAATACAGCTCTGGAAAAAATTAAGAGACCACTGCAAATTCTTCTTAAATCAGCATCTCTACATGTATGACAGCCATTCCATTCCAGTGTCTGTTACATTCCAACACAGGCACACCAAAAGAGTTGAAAAGAAAAGTTTTGAGTGAGGAAAAGAAGGGTTCAATTCTGGCTTTACTGGCAGAGGGATACAGTGAGCGTCAGGTTGCTTCCATCCTTACAATTTTAAAGACGGTGGTTCATAAGAACAAGGTCAAGCAGCAGACATTGGGGACAACAAAGCTACAGACCGGCAGAGGGTGAAAACGACTCTCTACTGACCGGGATGACCGCCAACTCATTCGAATGTCACTCAACAACCGTAGGATGACATCAAGTGACCTACAAAAATAATGGCAAACGGCAGCTGGGGTGAAGTGCACGGCGAGGACGGTTCGTGCAAAGCTAGAAAAAAGCCCTTCATCAAAGAGAAGCAAAGAAGAGCCATGCTGAGGTTTGCAAAAGACCATAAGAATTGGACCATAGAGGACTGGAGTAAGGTCATCTTCTCTGATGAGTCCAATTTTCAACGTTGCCCAACACCTGGTCGTCTAATGGTTAGACTGAGACCTGGAGAGGCCTACAAGCCACAGTGTATCGCACCCACTGTGAAACTTGGTGGAGGATCGGTGATGATCTAGGGGTGCTTCAGCAAGGCTGGAATCGGGCAGATTTGTCTTTGTGAAGGACGCATGAATCAAGCCACGTACAAGGTTGTCCTGGAAGAAAACTTGCTTCCTTTTGCTCTGACATTGTTCCCCAACTCTGAGGATTGGTTTTTCCAGCAGGACAATGCGCCATGCCACACAGCCAGGTCAATCAAGGTGTGGATGGAGGACCACCAGATCAAGACCCTGTCATGGCCAGCCCAATCTCCAGAGCTGAACCCCATTGAAAACTTCTGGAATGTGATCAAGAGGAAGATGGGATCAAACAAAGCCGAGCAGCTTGAATTTTTGTGCCAGGAGTGGCATAAAATCACCCAACATCAATGTGAAAGACTGGTGGAGAGCATGCCAAGACACATGAAAGCTGTGATTGAAAATGTTACATTTACATTGTAGTCATTTAGCAGACGCTCTTATCCAGAGCGACTTACAGTTAGTGAGTGCATACATTTTCATAATGGCCCCCCGTGGGAAACGAACCCACAACCCTGGCGTTGCAAGCGCCATGCTCTACCAACTGAGCTACAAGGGTAATATTGATTTCTGAACTCTTCCTAAGTTAAAACATTAGTATTGTGTTGTTTAAAAATGAACATGAACTTATTTTCTTTGCATTATTCGAGGTCTGACAACACTGCATCTTTTTTGTTATTTTGACCAGTTGTCATTTTCTGCAAATAAATGCTCTAAATGACAATATTTTTATTTGGAATTTGGGAGAAATGTGTCAGTAGTTTATAGAATAAAACAAAAATGTTATTTTTACCCAAACACAAACCAATAAATAGTAAAACCAGAGAAACTGATAATTTTGCAGTGGTCTCTTAATTTTTTCCAGAGCTGTATATATACTGTATATATAAATAAATAAAAAGTCAAATAAAAAATAAATAAAATAAAAAACATCTCCCTCTGCAGCTGGATCCTGGACTTCCTGACGGGCCGCCCCCAGGTGGTGAGGGTAGGTAACAACACATCTGCCACGCTGATCCTCAACACGGTGGCCCCTCAGGGGTGTGTGCTCAGTCCCCTCCTGTACTCCCTGTTCACCCACGACTGCGTGGCCAAGCACGACTCCAACACCATCATTAAGACGACACAACAGTGGTAGGCCTCATCACCAACAACGATAAGACAGCCTATAGGGAGGAGGTCAGAGACCTGGCCATGTGGTGCCAGGATAACAACCTCTCCCTCAACGTGATCAAGGCAAAGGTGATGATTGTGGACTACAGGAAAAGGAGGACTGAGCACGCCCCCATTCTCATCGACGGGGCTGTAGTGGAACAGGTTGAGAGCTTCAAGTTCCTTGGTGTCCACATCACCAACAAACTATGATGGTCCAATCACACCAAGACAGTCGTGAAGAGGGCACGACAAAGCCTATTCCCCCTCAGGAGACTGAAAAGATTTGGCATGGGTCCTCAGATCCTCAAAAAGTTGTACAGCTGCACCATCGAGAACATCCTGACAGGTTGCATCACCGCCTGGTATGGCAACTGCTCGGCCTCCGACCGCAAGGCACTACAAAGGGTAGTGCGTACGGCCCAGTACATCACTGGGGCCAAGCTTCCTGCCATCCAGGACCTCTATACCAGGCGGTGTCAGAGGAAGGCCCTAAAAATTGCCAAAGACTCCAGCCACCCTTGTCATAGACTGTTCTCTCTGGTACTGCACGGCAAGCGGTATCGGAGCGCCAAGTCTAGGTCCAAAAGGCTTCTTAACAGTTTTCTACCCCAAAACCATAAGACTGCTGAACAGCTAATCAAATGGCTACCCGGACAATTTTCATTGACACCCCCCCCATCACCCCCCATTTTATTTTTTCACTACTGCTACTTGCTGTTTACTATCTATTATCTATGCATAGTCACCTTACCCCTACCTACAGTGCCTTCGGAAAGTATTCAGACCCCTTTAATTTTTCCACATTTTGTTACGTTACAGACTTATTCTAAAATGGATTAAATAAAAATAAAACGGGAGTCACAGGTGTGGCGCATCTGTGTGTAACGCTGCAGTCCCAAACTCTTACCTTCTGTCCTGTCTCAGTGTAGTCCGCGTGGTTGTGTCCTGTGTTCTCCAGACCCAGAACTGACCCCTCCTGCAGAGTATCATCTGGACTGACCACCGTCAACCCTGATACCTCATCCAGAATGTCCTCTAAAGGAGGGGGAGGGAGGGGGTGGGTGGGTGGGGTGGGGGGGGTGGAGAGAGAGAGAGAGGATTTGTGGAAACAACAGTAGTTGCAGTACAGTACTGGACAAGAACACAGCTCACAACCCACAAACAACCCACAGCTCACAACCCACAAACAACCCACAGCTCACAACCCACAACCCACAACTCACAACTTAAAACCCAATCCCCTGTGACACAAACACCTCGATGGGGTTGGAAGCACAGGGTTAGCTGCGGTGCAGTGCCCCCCTGTAGCAGTATACGGGTTAAGTACCTTGCTCAAGGGCAGAACGGCAGCAGATGGTATTTAGGATGATGCTAACAGAGCTGTGATTCGAACCACCAACCCTCCGGTTGTTTCTAGCTTCTCTAGAACCTTCCACCCCAGATAGAGCTATATAAGACAGTGTTTCTCAATCCTGCTCCTGGGGACCTAAAAGGGAGCACGTTGTAGTTTTTGCCCTAAGCACTAACACGCTAGCTTTAACTAAAGGCTTGTTGATTATTTGTATCAGGTGTGCAGCGACCCCACCTTTGGGACCAGGATTGAGAAACCCTGTTCTACAGTACGGTCTGTGCAGTGTGAAGGTATTCCTGTGTCTGACCTTCTGAAGGGTTCAGAAACATACAGTTATTAATATAACTACTGTACCCTGAGGGAGGGAACGAGGTATAACATACTAGTGTGAAAAAATGTACGCACTCACTAACTGTAAGTCGCTCTGGATAAGAGCGTCTGCTGAATGACTAAAATGTAAATACTATGGGGAGTCAACGACTAATCATATTTACCTGAAGAAAACTAAAACATGCCCAACGGGCCAAGGAATGCAGAGCCCACCCTCGGAAGCCCCGCCTTCCTGGCTATGACACATTAATTTCCTAAATTCAGTACCACTCTTCAGCAAGCCCAAATCCCCTGACGGCGCGGGGCCAAAATATGTTATACCTCCTTCAGGGAACAGTAATTACATTCATAACTGTACGTTCCCTTTCAGTCGGTCACTCTGTATAACATACTATGGGGAGATACAATCACGCCCCAAGCCGGCTCAGAGGGTACCAAACTAGGATGTCCACGGTAGCTCAAGCACACACAGGTTCAACCAGCTCCAAAAAGGGTTACAGAAGCTACCTTTTCCTCCTAATTCTTACCCGAGAAGCCTGATCTGCCAACTTGGCTATGCGCACTGACACGCCTCCACTGCAACCCAAGTCCCTAGACCCCACGGTTCCAAGAACAATACTTACCTTGTGAACCTGAAATGGAACCGCAAGTCCAAAACAACAGGCGCCTGCTGTGACTTGACAATGCGCATTCGCCTTATCGACGAATCATGGCAGCCCAAGGCTAAAACCCACAGGGAAACTGTGGTAACACGGATAAATGCGCAACCTGCACGCTGCCTACTACCTAGTTCCGGAACCATCCGCAAGAACACTATGAGCCACACTGAGAGCAGTTACATCCAAGCAATAACCCAACTCACTGCAGCACAGAGATCACCAATCGTCATGCCCCTGAACAATGCCTAAAAGCCGCCACACCCCTAGTACCGCTAGGCAACGCTAGGCAACGCTAGGCAACGCTAGGCAACTCCACAATACAACGAGAAAGACGCTGCTTAGAAAGAGCCCTACCCTGAGGTAGATTAGTGAAACAGACAAAAAGCTGGTAATAAATGCGGATATCCTTGGTCCTATCCATATACCTGCATAAAGCGTCGCACCGGACACAGGCAATGCATCCTCCATTGTTCACTGGAAGCAAACGGGGGATGAGACCCTGGTGCAGAGACTTTCATCCCTTCATGACACGCCGTGATGGCTGACATGTAAAGAAAGCTTCAATGTGGAAAAAGAAAGTCCTTGCTCAAAAAAACTCTTGCAACAACATCAAAATGCCACCAAAGAGCTCTAAAAAGGAGAAACTCCTTTAACCTGACACCAACCCTCAAACACACGCCACTTATATGTATACAACCCCCTCGTAGAGGCCGCACGCGCTGACTGTCGTAATCATGTTCCAGGGTAAACCCCTAGCCGTCAGATTCAACCTTTCAGGGGCCAAACCTACAGATCCTTTCAGGGGCCAAACCTACAAATCCTCCTTTGCGCCTGGAACAATAGATCCCAACGACACAGAACCCCACACGTGTCCCCGCCCAACAGGCAGATGATCTCCAGGAACCAGGGTTGTCTGGGACAACGGAGAGCCACCAGACTCAACAGACCCGCCTGACGGACCCTCCTGACAGACCCGCCTGACGGACCCTCCTGACGGACCCTCCTGACGGACCCTCTCCACGGTGGCCTGAATCAGGTCATCCAAAGGAACGCACACTGATTCGCCAAAGCATCCCTTCCCAACAGAGCGCCAAGATCCCTTAATGAGAAGAACAGACAATGCGTGTTCTCGCGATACGTGAGATCTACGTTGGCCCTGCTGAACCGGTCCCATATCTGGGCCACTAAAAGACCAAAATACAAATGCACAATGTTACCATTGACAGCGAAAAAAGGCCCCGTTTGTCCTTTTCAGTGGTGATGACATCGAAACCCCGCATATGAAAAAGATAGGGGTCTAGATATCATATGCGAGTCTCCTAGTCAAATCAAGAGTTGGACGGGCATTCACGTGCTACTTCCTACTTTGCTTCTCCTCAGAACGGGACTCCATAACACTCATCCTGCAAAATTGGCTCACCCAAACATATTCCCCTCGCTCCGGTAGACAAAGTCAAACAGAAATGACACTGCTTCAACATGAGGGTCTGAACTCAGCCGGTCACACGAACTGGTCTGAGCCAAGGCAGCATGAGCGTGTTTCCACCACAGGCAAACAACACAGCAACTTGTGAGTATCTTTAATTTTCATTCGTGAAACCACATGACCTAGGGCACGGTCGGAGGTTAAAATCCTTCTGGTCAGCCTTTTTGAACTTACACTTACCACTGGCCATCTTACTCAAGCAAGGAGGCACTGGCTCCACAAGCAGAACAGAAAAGTAATTAGCTACAGAGGGTAGTGCGTACGGCCCAGTACATCACTGGGGCCAAGCTTCCTGCCATCCAGGACCTATACACCAGGCGGTGTAAGAGGAAGGCCCTAAAAATTGCCAAAGACTCCAGCCACCTTAGTTATAGACTGTTCTCTCTGCTACCACACGGCAAGCGGTACCGGAGCGCCAAGTCTATGACCAAAAGGCTTCTTAACAGCTTCTACCCCCAAACCATAAGACTGCTAAACAGCTAATCAAATGGCTACCCGGACTATTTTCATTGACTGCTACTTGCTGGTTACTATTATCTATGCATAGTCACTTTACCCCTACCTACAGTGCCTTCGGAAAGTATTCAGACCCCTTGAATTGTTCCACATTTTGTTAGGTTACAGCCATATTCTAAAATGGATTAAATTGTTATTCCTCCCTCATCAATCTACACACAATACCCCATAATGACCAATCAAAAACAGGTTTTTAGAAATGTTTGTTAATTTATAAAAAATTAAAAACTGAAATAATTTACATAAGTATTCAGACCCTTTACTTTGTACTTTGTTGAAGCACCTTTGGCAGCAATTATAGCCTCGAGTCTTCTTGGGTATGACGCTACAAGCTTGGCACACCAGTATTTGGGGAGTTTCTCCCATTCTTCTCTGCAGATCCTCTCAAGCTCTGTCAGGTTAGATGGGGAGCGTTGCTGCACAGCTATTTTCAGGTCTCTCCAGAGATGTTTGATCAGGTTTAAGTCCGGGCTCTGGCTGGGCCACTCAAGGACATTCAGAGACTTGTCCCGAAGCCACCCCTGCGTTGTCTTTGCTGTGTGCTTAGGGTCGTTGTCCTGTTGGAAGGTGAACCTTCGCCCCAGTCTGAAGTCCTGAGAGCTCTGGAGCAGGTTTTCATCAAGGATCTCTCTGTACTTTGCTCCGTTCTTCTTTGCCTCGATCCTGACTAGTCTCATGAGGACCCCCACAGGAAAGGAAGACCCAGAGTTACCTCTGCTGCAGAGGATCAGTTCATTAGTTACCAGCATTAGAAATCGTCAATTAACTGCACCTCAGATTGCAGCCCAAATAAATGTTTCACAGAGTTCAAGTAACAGACACATCTCAACTTCAACTGTTCAGAGGAGACTGTGTGAATCAGGCCTTCATGGTCGAATTGCTGCAAATAAACAACTACTAAAGGACACCAATAAGAAGAAGAGACATGCTTGGGCCTAGAAACATGATTAACGGACATTAGACCGGTGGAAATCTGTCTTTTGGTCTGATGAGTCCAAATTTGAGATTTTTGGTTCCAACCGCCGTGTCTTTGTGAGACGCAGAGTAGGTGAACGGATGATCTTTGCATGTGTGTTTCCCACCGTGAAGCATGGAGGAAGAGGTGTGATGGCGCAGTGGTCTAAGGCACTGCATCGCAGTGCTAACTGTGCCACTAGAGATCCTGGTTCGAATCCAGGCTCTGTCGCAGCCGGCCGCGACTGGGAGACTCATGGGCGGCGCACAATTGGCCCAGCGTCGTCCAGGGTAGGGGAGGGAATGGCCGGCAGGGATGTCGCTCAGTTGATAGAGCATGGCGTTTGCAACGCCAGGGTTGTGGGTTCGATTCCCACGGGGGGCCAGTATAAAAAGATATGTATTCACTAACTGTAAGTCGCTCTTGATAAGAGCTTCTGCTAAATGACTAAAATGTAATGTAAATGATGATGGTGTGGGGTGCTTTGCTGGTGACACTGATGGTGATTTATCATTCTGCAGCGATACGCCATCCCATCTGGTTTGCGCTTATTGGGACTATCATTTGTTTTTCAACAGGACAACGACCCAAAACACACCTCCAGGCTGTGTAAGGGCTATTTGACCAAGAAGGAGAGTGATGGAGGGCTGCATCAGATGACCTGGCCTCCACAATCACCCGGCCTCAATCCAATTGAGATGGTTTGGGATGAGTCGGACAGCAGAGTGAAGGAAAAGTTGCCAAGAAGCATATGTGGGAACTCCTTCAAGACTGTTGGAAAAGCATTCCAGGTGACTACCTCATGAAGCTGGTTGAGAGAATGCCAAGCTCAATTACCTGGACTAACCTGTACCACCGCACATTGACTCGGTACCGGTACCCGCTTTATATATCGCTATTGTTATTTTATTGTTGCGCTTGTATTTTTTACTTTAGTTTATTTAGTAAATATTTTTCTTAACTCTTATTTTTCTTAACAACTGCATTGTTGGTTAAGGTCTTGTAAGTAAGCATTTCACGGTAAGGCCTACAACTGTTGTATTCGGCGCATGTGACAAATACAATTTGATTTGATTTGATTTTAGCAAACACAAAAACTGACACCAAAGACCTAAAACTCACAACATCTAGGGGGATGAGTGCTCTCCCCACTAACATACACTTAAAGCAGAGCCGAATCTAAGTCAGTAGTCTTCGTGTGCTTGAAAAGTTTGTTAACTGCATGACACGTTCCCCCTTCAGGCGAGCCGAAGAGCAGTGGTGAATTTAGGAAATTAATGCGAGCCCGAAGGCGGTCTCTGCATTCAGTGGGCATGTTTTTAAGTTTTCTTCAGGTGAATATGATTGGTCATTGACTCCCCCCATAGTATGTTATACAAAGGGACCGACTGAAAGGGAACCCTGTTCTACATTATGGTCTGTGCGGTATGGGGAACCCTGTTCTACATTATGGTCTGTGCAGTATGGGGAACCCTGTTCTACATTATGGTCTGTGCAGTATGGGGAACCCTGTTCTACATTACGGTCTGTGCGGTATGAAGGTACTCCTGTGTCTGACCTTGTGAGGGGCCAACTGAAATCCCTGACAGCTCTCTCCAACCGGTGGGTTAATTACATTCTTTACATATTCATGAATGTTCTTTCGGGCACAACAGCATTCTGTCAGGCAGTTTAATATCAGAGGCTTATATACAGAGACTCCAAGCTGTTCTCTGTACTGCTCTATCAGGCTAAGGGACAGCACGCGTGCATAATCAGATGAACTTTTTTTAACCCGAGTGATTTTTTTCTACCTGTACACCTTTTCAACTGTACGCCTGTCGTCTCTGTCCCTGCACCTTCAGGTGAAGGACACCTGTCGTCTCTGTCCCTGCACCTTCAGGTGAAGGACACCTGTCGTCTCTGTCCCTGCACCTTCAGGTGAAGGACACCTGTCGTCTCTGTCCCTGCACCTTCAGGTGAAGGACACCTGTCGTCTCTGTCCCTGTACTTTCAGGTGAAGGACACCTGTTGTCTCTGTCCCTGCACCTTCAGGTGAAGGACACCTGTCGTCTCTGTCCCTGCACCTTCAGGTGAAGGACACCTGTCGTCTCTGTCCCTGCACCTTCAGGTGAAGGACACCTGTCGTCTCTGTCCCTGCACCTTCAGGTGAAGGACACCTGTCGTCTCTGTCCCTGCACCTTCAGGTGAAGGACACCTATCGTCGCTGTCCCTGCACCTTCAGGTGAAGTACACCTGTCGTCTCTGTCCCTGCACCTTCAGGTGAAGGACACCTATCGTCGCTGTCCCTGCACCTTCAGGTGAAGTACACCTGTCGTCTCTGTCCCTGCACCATCAGGTGAAGGACACCTGTTGTCTGTCTTCTTTCTTATCAGGTGAAGGTGAAGAAGGTGAATGGCCACAGGTGTATAATGGCCTGAAACTGAACTGGACAGTAAAGACATGACCAAAGCCAGAAAGAAAGCTCTTTCACATTGTGTTTTTCTCATACTAATGTTACAAATAATATTTCTGGAGACGATTTCACTGACAATGCAAAACATTATTTTTTTACACTGAACAACAATATAAAAGCAACATGTAAAGTGTTGGTCCCATGTTTCATGAGCTGAAATAAAATATCCCATAAATCTTCCATACTGCACAAAAAAGCTTATTTCTCTTAAAATATTTGTTTACATCCCCTGTTAGTGAACATTTCTCCTTTGCCAAGATAATCCGTCCAGCTGACAGGTGTGGCATATCAAGAAGCTGATTAAACAGCATGATCATTACACAGGTGCACTTTGTGCTGGGGACAATAAAAGGCCACTCTAAAATGTTCAGTTTTTTCGTCACACAACACAATGCCACAGATGTCAAAATGTTTTGAGGGAGGGTGCAATTGTCATGCTGACTGCAGGAATGTCCACCAGAGCTGTTGCTATAAGCCCCCTCCAACGTCGTTTTAGAGAATTTGGCAGTACGTCCAACCGGCCTCACAACCGCAGACCACGTGTAACCACGCCAGCCTAGGACCTCCACATCCGGCTTCTTCACCTGCGGGATCGTCTGAGAACAGCCACCCGGACAGCTGATGAAACTGTGGGTTTGCACAACCGAAGAATTTCTGCACAAACTGTCAGAAACAGTCTCATGGATCTGCGTGTTCGTCGTCCTCACCAGGGTCTTGACCTGCAGTTCATCTGGGCAGATGGCAGACAGCGTGTATTGGCGTCGTGTGGACGAGCAGGTTTGCAGATGTCAACGTTGTGAACAGAGTGCCCCATGGTGGCGGTGGAGTTATGGTATGGGCAGGCATATGCTGTGGACAACGAACACAATTGCGTTTTATCGATGGCAATTTGAATGCACAGAGATACCGTGACGAGATCCTGAGGCCCATTGTCGTGCCATTCATCCGCTGCCATCACCTCATGTTTCAGCATGATAACGCACGGCTTCCATTTCGCAAAGGATCTGTACACAATTCCTGGAAGCTGAAAATGTCCCAGTTCTTCCATGGCCTGCATACTCACCAGACATGTCACCCATCGACGTGTACGACGGCGTGTTCCAGTTCCCGCCAATATCCAGCAACATGGCACAGACATTGAAGAGGAGTGGGTCAACATTAACAGCCTGATCAACCCTATGCGAAGTAGATGTCGCGCTGCATGAGGAACATGGTGGTCACACCAGATACTGACTAGTCTTCTGGTCCACGCCTCTTACCTTTTTATAAAGACATCTGTGACCAACAGATGCATATCTCTATTCCCAGTAATGAGAAATCCATCGATTAAGCCTAATTAATTAATTAAATTAAAATCTTTGAAATTGTTGCATGTTGCGTTTATATTATTGTTCAGTGTAATATATGCATGTGATATCAAAAACAATTTGCAATGTAAATTGTTTTGCAGTGAAAACGACAGTTTCTCAACAAACAAAAAAATGCAGGTAGATCCTTCTCCGGTTTGATGTGTTTGCTTGTGTTTCCTTCCTGTTTCCTTCCGTTTGGTCCGGTTTGGTTTATTGGTTTATATATAAATATAATTATAATATAATTATCCCCTGAACTTGTCCAATAAGAAGCTGTCATTTTGTCACAATATTTAATAATATTATTATTATTAATATATTTAATATCATTTTGGCAACAATAAATACAACCACTCACCTTGGCTCTGGGAGTAGATGTCTGTACAGGTGTTGTGTTCTGCTGTGTTGGAGCGTCGAGGGGGCAAAGGGCAGAGGTCGCGGGGGTCAAGGGTCGGCAAGGTGCTCACGCTCAGGGACAACGAGGGGCCGACGAACGCTGACCTCATATCCGCCACCCCCAGAGCCGATGCCGGTTTACCATTTAACAACATGATCTCATCACCCACAAGCAGGCCTGGAGATAGAGAGAGAGAGAGAGAATGAGAGAGAGAGAGAGAGAGAGAGAGAGAGAGAGAGAGAGAGAGAGAGAGAGAGAGAGAGAGAGAATGAGAGCGAGAGAGAGAGAGAGAGAGAGAGAGATTACATTACACACACTCACACCATCACCAAAGATAAAGAGAGAGGACATGATAGAGACTTTAGATAAAGGGAAGACAAGATCTAACATACACACACGCCAGGCTGCTGAGGGGAGGACAGCTCATAATAATGGCTGGAACGGAGTGAATGGAATGGCATCAAACCATGTGTTTGATGTATTTGATACCATTCCACCGATTCCGCTCCAGCCATTACCACGAGCCCATCCTCCCGAATTAAGGTGCCACCAGCCTCCTGTGACACACACACACACATAAACTCAAATACACACACCAACTTTTAGAGAGAACATGAGCTAACACACACACACACACACACACACACAAAGCACTCAGACCTATGTGAATGCTTAATTCCAACTAGACACAAACCCCTCCAGGACATACATCCAACGAAGGGTAGAGGCTGAGACATTCATTGACCAGCTAATCACAAAGATCCCTCAAGCAGACATACTTAAATATATCTTCACTTATATATCCACACAAGAAAAAAAAATGATTTAACAATAAATCTATTTCATTGTTGTTTGTATTAGCTGAGATACAAACACATCAAAACGCTATTCCCTCTCTCCACCCTTTGCACTAACTCAAGCTCTAGAAAAATACTTTAAAAATGCTTCCTTCCTTCCTTCCTTCCTTCCTTCCTTCCTTCCTTCCTTCCTTCCTTCCTTCCTTCCTTCCTTCCTTCCTTCCTTCCTTCCTTTCCTCCTTCCTTGAAGCAATCCCTAATCCGAACACAGTTGGATTAATGGAAGCAGCACTGCATGCAGTGTGGTTGACACCTGGCCTTTTCCTTTTCCACTAACATATAGACCGGCGTTTAGCTGAACAAAGGAAGGAAGAATGTATTGTATTGGACAAGGCCCTTTGATTGACTGGCTCTAGTCCCGCCTCCTTTCACCAACTGTGTCTGTGCGGTCCTAATTAGCAATCAAATAGCCAGCCAATTAGAACCCATTAAATCAAATTATGCAAATAGACTGTGAAAAGCGTTCTCGGGCTTCTGACTGCTCCTGTCTCTGATGCTGATGCAGGATGGTCTGCGTGGCTCAGTAAGTAGACTTCGCAAAACAGCAGGATGGTGGGTTCAATTCCCCCCTTGGGGGGCCACTCATACTCATAGAAGTGTTTACTGTAAAGTTGCTTTGGATAAAAGTGTCTGCTGAACGGCAATATATAAATATATAAACACACTATGTAGAAGAGGACGGACACCCAGGACAGTCGGTGGTGAGGTTGTAACGACTTGTCTGTGAGAATAAAGCAGTGTGTGATCCCCAGAGTGTACACATTGTTATTACTGTAGCGGCCATCATCCCTGTAGGGCCAGACTTCAATCTCAATTCACATCCCTTCTAATAGAAGCAGTGCTACGGCTGGAATAATAGACTGTGTGTCCTGAAAAGGAACAGGGCAGGAGTGCAGACACACACACACACACACACACACCCTCAAGCCTAACACTAATGCTTTCCCATTGCCATTCAGGCTCTGAACACACACGGCCCGAAGGCGTGACCCAGTTGTCTGAGATGTTATATGTCAGTTGTCTGAGAGAGTCTCTGTTGGACAAAGAGGGTTATCACCCCTTCTAGCTGTTCGTGTGTGTGATGATGTGGTGCTATTTGTCCCGTGCTGGCCTGGTTTCCCAACACACCCTCTAGTCTTTCATGCTTTCAAATTGCCATTCACACACAAACCCTCAGGCATTGCCATTCATTCTCCTGAACACATACACTCTCTCTCCCTCACACACACACACACACCATCGCACGCTCTGCTTAAATATATTCCAAATGTATTTTAGTATTGTCTCTATATATTTCCACCTCTCCATAGAGAATAAGTCATATAGCCTGCAGCAAGCATCATTTATAATGCCAAAGCATTAGATTCCAGCTAGCCACTGCTAGCATCATTTACAATGCTAATGCATTAGATTCCAGCTAGCCACTGCTAGCATCATTTACAATGCTAATGCATTAGATTCCAACCAGCTACAACCTCACGCTGGACTAGCCTCCTCCCAACATCGGGACAGAGTCAACCATGTCAGCTCCATGCATTATGGGCTGGTTTCCCGGACCCAGAGCAAGCCCTTGAAAGTGCTTTTAATTCCAGAAATGGGGTTTATATGGGTCCAAGAGAAATGGGGTTGATATGGGTCCAGGAAAACTGCCCTATCTGCAGCACATCTAAGAGGGGCCGGCAGGTACTCCTAAGGTTAGAGAAGCAAGCTTTCAACCGGAGGGTTGTCGGTTTGATTTTCAGGTGTGTGTGTGTTTGTCCATGTGTACCTTTAGCGGAAGCCAGTCCTCCTGCTTTTACTTCAGTGATATGGAGCTGCTGGGTCCCCTCCTCGTCTACTACTGCTACTGAGAAACCTAAAGAGAGAGATGTAGTTTAGTTAATTAGGATTCCCATTAGCTACTGAGAAACCTAAAGAGAGATGTAGTTTAGTTAATTAGGATTCCAATTAGCTACGGAGAAACCTAAAGAGAGATGTAGTTTAGTTAATTAGGATCCCCATTAGCTACTGCACATACCCCGTTCAAAGGCACTTACATTTTTTGTCTTGCCCGTTCACCCTCTGAATGGCACACATACATAATCGATGTCTCAAATGTCTCAAGGCTTAAAAATCCTTCTTTAACCTGTCTCCTCCCCCTTCATCTACACTAATTGAAGTGGATTTAACAAGTGACATCAATAAGGGATCATAGCTTTCACCTGGATTCACCTGGTCAGACTATGTCAGGGAAAGAGCAGGTGTTCTTAATGTTTTGTATACTCGGTGTATATTGGAAAGACCAAGAGACAACACCAAGAGACAACAAAAATACAATTTACACACGATTCATATATACAGTGCCTTTGGAATGTACTCAGACCCATTGATTTTTTCCACATTTTTTTTAACGTTACAGCCTTAATCTAAAATGGATTAAATAAATAAAAATCCTCAGCAATCTACACACAATACCTCATAATGACAAAGAGAAAAACAGGTTTTTAGAAATGTAAACGAATGTATTAAAAATAAAAAACAGAAATACCTTATTTACATAAATATTGACTCTTTGCTATGAGACTCGAAATTGAGCTCAGGTGCATCCTGTTTCCATTGGTCATCCTTGATATGTTTCTACAACTTGATTGGAGTCCACCTGTGATAAATTCAATTGATTTGACATGATTTGGAAAGGCACACATCTGTCTATATAAGGTCCCATAGTTGACAGTGCATGTCAGAGCAAAAACCAAGCCATGAGGTCGAAGGAGTTGTCCGTAGAGCTCCGAGACAGGATTGTGTTGAGGCACAGATCTGGGGAAGGGTACCAAAACATTTCTGCAGCATTGAAGGTCCCCAAGAACGCAGTGGCCTCCATCATTCTGAAATGGAAGAAGTTTGGAACCACCAAGACTCTTCCTAGAGCTGGCCGCCCGGCCAAACTGAGCAATCGGGGGAGAAGGGCCTTGGACAGGGAGGTGACCAAGAACACGATGGTCACTCTGACAGAGCTCTAGGGTTCCTCTGTGGAGATGGGAGAACCTTCCAGAAGGACAACCATCTCTTCAGCACTCCACCAATCAGGCCTTTATGGTAGAGTGGCCAAACGGAATCCACTCCTCAGTAAAAGGCACATGACAGCCCGCTTGGAGTTTGCCAAAAGGCACCTAAAGACTCTCAGACCTTGAGAAACAAGATTCTCTGGTCTGATGTAACCAAGATTAAACTCTTTCACCTGAATGCCAAGCATCACGTCTGGAGGAAACCTGGCACCATCCCTACGGTGAAGTATGGTGGTGGCAGCATCATGCTGTGGGTATGTTTTTCAGCGGCAGGGACTGGGAGACTAGTCAGGATCGAGGCAAAGATGAATGGAGCAAAGTACAGAGAGATCCTTGATGAAAACCTGCTCCAGAGTGCTCAGTACCTCAGACTGGGGCGAAGGTTCACCTTCCAACAGGACAACGACCCTAAGCACACAGCAAAGACAAGTCGGGACAAGTCTCTGAATGTCCTTGAGTGGCCCAGCCAGAGCCTGTACTTGAACCCGATCAAACATCTCTGGAGAGACCTGAAAATAGCTTTGCAGCAACGCTCCCCATCCAACCTGACAGAGCTTGAGAGGATCTGCAGAGAAGAATGGGAGAAACTCCCCAAATACAGGTGTGCCAAGCTTGTAGCGTCATATCCAAGAAGACTCGAGGCTGTAATCACTGCCAAAGGTGCTTCAACAAAGTACTGAGTAAAGGGTCTGAATACTTTTATAAATTAGCAAAAATAAATAAAAACCTGTTTTTGCTTCGTCATTATGGGTATTGTGTTTAGAAAGAGGAGACGTGCCGTGATATAATGTTTTTTTTTATCTGTTTTTTTTTAAAGCTAAACTTGCTTTTTGCCTGAGTAACCTCTGGTGGCAGAGCCTTCCAGAGCCTTCCATTATGGCTCTATACATAACTGAGTGGCGTGTTAAATCTGTTTTTGGTTTGGGTACCGTGAAGGAACCCATAGTGGCATGTCTGTTGGGGTGTGTATGAAGTGTATGCAAATAGATTATACAAGTGCTTAGGCATTTTCAACACAAATGTTTCTTAAAAAGACTAGAATAGAAGTAGTCAAATTCTCCTCAACCCTCAACCATGAAAGACTATCATGCATGTTGTTGATGTTAGTTATGTTCTGTGTCTTCAGTTAAGGGAAAGGTGTGCTGCTCTGTTTTGAGCCAGCTGCAACTTTGCTAGGTCTTTCTTTGCTGCGCTTGACCATATTACCAGACAGTAATCAAGATGGGACAAGACCAGAGCCTGAACAACTAGTACAGTTGATCTTTTTATAACAGACATACCTCTCCCCATCTCCACAACAATTTTTTCAATATGACTTGTCCATGATAATTGACCATTCCAATGTTACTCCTAGGAGTTTAGCTTCTTCAACCTCAATGGTCACTCCCTTTCTACATAACTCCAGTTGAGGTTTAGGTCTTTAGATAATGTTTTGAACCAAATACAATGCTTTTACTTTTAGATGTATTTAAGACCCGTTTATTGTTAATTAACCATTCTGACACTGACTGTAACTCCTTGCTAAGAGTTTCAGTGAGCTCACTGGCTTTGGGTGTTGACATGTAGAGTGTGTCGATCATCAGCATACATAGTCATTTTAGCTTCTTGTAAGACAAGTGACAAATCATTTGTAAAAATTGAGAAGCGTAACGGCCCAAGGCAACTGCCCTGAGGGACACCACACTGTACATATCTGATATTAAATAAGCTTCCATTGAAGAACACTCTCTGGGTTCTATTGGAGAAATAACTCTCCAACCATGTGATGGCAGGTGATGTAAAGCCATAGCAAGTGAGTTTCTTCAATAACAATTTATGATCAATAACATGAAAGGCTGCACTGAAATCTAACAATACAGCTCCAACTATCATCATTGTTATCAATTTCTAGTCAGTGCGGCACAAGTTGAGTGCCCTTCCCCATGTGCATGCTGAAAGTAAGTAGTTAGCTTGTTCTTTGAAAAATAACATTGTATTTGTTCAAACATAATTTACTTCATCAGTTTACTAAGAGCAGGCAGCAAACTGATTGGTCGGCTGTTAGAGCCAGCAAAGGGTGCCTTACTATTTTTTAATCAGTGGAATTACTTTAGCTTCCTTCCACGCCTGTGGACACACACACTCCTTTAGGCTTTGGTTAAAGATATAGCAAATAGGGGTGGCATCAGTCTGCTACCATTCTCAATAGTTTCCCATCAAGGTTGTCTATACCTGGTAGCTTTGTTATTGATGGAAAACAATCATTTTTCCACCTCTAACTTGACCAAATTCATTATTAGATCTTCAATACACAAATATGATGGTTCACTGTTCAATGTTATCATTTCACTTCTGAGTTTTTCCACTTTACCAGTGAAATAGTCATTGAAATGATTGGCTATACCAAAAAAAGTGTTGTTATAAATGAGCCATCAACTTCAATGAATGAAGGAGATGGAGTCACAAAGCTAATCCACTGAGCAGCCTGACTTGTTTGCCACCTTTTTTTGCGTCAATTTTTCAATTCATCATCGATCCAGGGGGGCTATTGGACTTGTCTACACACCACTAAGTAACCGAAAGGTCGCTAGTTCAAATCCCTGAGCCGACAAGGTGAAAAATCTGCCGATGTGCCCTAGAGCAAGGTACTTAACCCTAATCGCTCCAGGGTTGCTGTTAATAATAGCAGACCCTGGCTGTGACCCCACTCTCCGGAAGGTGTCTCAGGGAGAGTTGGGATATGCAAAAAACGACATTTCCAATTCACACATGCGTATTAATATACACTTCTACATGTTGTGAAATGGGACAAATACAGTATAGGCACCCATTAAATGTTGTTCTACATCACAGAGAGAGAGAGAGAGAGAGAGAGAGAGAGAGAGAGAGAGAGAGAGAGAGAGAGAGAGAGAGAGAGAGAGAGAGAGAGAGAGAGAGAGAGAGAGAGAGAGAGAGAGAGAGAGAGAGAGAGAGAGAGAGAGAGAGAGAGAGAGAGAGAGAGAGAGAGGGGCAGAGAGAGAGAGAGAGAGAGACAGAGAGAGAGAGAGAGAGAGAGAGAGAGACAGAGAGAGAGAGAGAGAGAGAGAGAGAGAGAGAGAGAGAGAGAGAGAGAGAGAGAGAGAGAGAGAGAGAGAGAGAGAGAGAGAGAGAGAGAGAGAGAGAGAACAGAGAGAGAGAGAGAGAGACAGAGAGAGAGAGACATAGAGAGAGAGAGAGAGAGAGAGAGAGACGAGAGAGAGAGAGAGAGACAGAGAGAGAGAGAGAGAGAGAGAGACAGAGACAGAGAGAGAGAGAGAGAGAGAGAGAGAGAGAGAGAGAGAGAGAGAGAGAGAGAACAGAGAGAGAGAGAGAGAGAGAGAGAGAGAGACAGAGAGAGAGAGAGAGAGAGAGACAGAGAGAGAGAGAGACAGAGAGAGAGAGAGAGAGAGACAGAGAGAGAGAGAGAGAGAGAGAGACAGAGACAGAGAGAGAGAGACATATCTGTTCCGCACAGCACATCTCTATCAGAATACTCTGGAACATTACATTCTAGTGAATTAGTCTCGGCTAAGAGGCCAGCCTACCATATTAGAATAAGATATTAGCTTCATATATACGCCTATATCATTATAATGTTACCTAGCCTCATGTAAACGCGTGGTCCTCTGTAGCTCAATTGGTAGAGCACGGCGCTTGTAACGCCATGGCAGTGGGTTCGATCCCCGCGACCACCCATACGTAAAAATTTATGCACACATGACTGTAAGTCGCTTTGGATAAAAGCGTCTGCTAAATGGCATATTATATTATATATCATTATAATGTTACCTTATTACGATGTAGAGTGACCTACCGTATCCCAATGTGCAGGACTCAGCTTTGTCGAAGCGGATCAGCTTGGTGGTTTTGGGACATATCTCAATCTCTTTGTAGAGCTGCAGAAACAGGAGGAGACGATCAGTCTTGTCATCATGAAATAGCCCTGCCTGAGACTTCACTCTCACCGTCAAGATGTCGGTTTCTCCCGTGGGAGACCAGTGTTCAAATCCCGTGACACATGTATATCAGACCAGGGGCATTTGTACTACTGCCCATTGAGTTTAAGACCAGGCATTAGCTCAGGGTGTCAACGCAATTTTTGGGGGTGTCAGTCAAGGTTACTCATCATGTTAGGTTAGTTCAGCAAACCACATGTTAGATATCTGTGTTGGAGATCATGTAATGCAGTGCATTGGGAAAGCATTCAGAACCCTTGATTTTTTCCACATTTTGTTATGTTACAGCCTTCTTCGGAAATGGATTAAATAGATTGTTCCACCTTCAATCTACACACAATACCCCATAATGACAAAACAAAAACTCGTTTTAGAATTTTTTGGAAAAAATGGAAATATCACATTTACGTAAGTATTCAGACCCTTTACTGAGTACTTTGTTGAAGCACCTTTGGCAGCGATTACAGCCTCGAATCTTCTTGGGTATGACGCTACAAGCTTGGCACACCTGTATTTGTGGAGTTTCTCCTATTCTTCTCTGCAGATCCTCTCAAGCTCTGTCAGGTTGGATGGCGATCGTCGCTGCACAGCTATTTTCAGGTCTCTCCAGAGATGTTTGATGGGTTCAAGTCCGGGCTCTGGCTGGGCCACTCAAGGACATTCAGAGACTTTTCCCGAAGCCACTTCCGCGTTGTCTTGGCTGGGTCGTTGTCCTGTTGGAAGGTGAACCTTCGCCCCAGTCTGAGCGCTCTGGAGCAGGTTTTCATCAAGGATCTCTCTGTACTTTGCTCAGTTAATCTTTCCCTCGATCCTGACTAGTCTCCCAGTCCCTGCCGCTGAAAAACATACACACAGCATGATGCTGCCACCACCATGCTTCACTGTAGGGATGGTGCCAGGTTTCCTCCAGACGCTTTGCATTCAGGCCAAAGAGTTCACTATTGGTTTCATCAGACCAGAGAATCTTGTTTCTCATGGTCTGAGAGTCCTTTAGGTGCCTTTTGGCAAACTCCAAGCGGGCTGTCATGTGCCTTTTACTGAGGAGTGGCTTCCGTCTGGCAACTCTACCATGAAGGCCTGATTGGTGGAGTGCTGCAGAGTTGGTTGTCCTTTTGGAAGGTTCTCTCATCTCCACAGAGGAACTCTGGAGCTCGGTCAGAGTGACCATTGGGTTCTTGGTCACCTCCCTGACCAAGGCCCTTCTCCCCCGATTGCTCAGTTTGGCCAGGTGGCCAGCTCTAGGGAAGAGTCTTGGCAGTTTCAAACTTCTTCCATTTAAGAACGATTCCTTCGATCTCATGGCTTGGTTTTTGCTCTGACATGTGGGACCTTATATAGACAGGTGTGTGCCTTTCCAAATCATGTACAATCAATTGAATTTACCACCGGTGGACTCCAATCAAGTTGTAGAAACATCTCAAGGAAGATCAATGGAAACAGGATGCATCTGAGCTCAATTTCGAGTCTCAAAGCAAAGGGTCTGAATACTTATGTAAAAAGGTATTTCTGTTTTTTCTTTTTAATAAATGTGCTAGAATTTTATAAAAACCTGTTTTCGCTTTGTCATTATGGGGTATTGTGTGTAGATTGATGATGAATCCATTTTAGAATAAAGCTGTAACGTAATAAAATGTGAAAAAGGGGAAGGGGTCTGAATACTTTCTGAATGCACCGTATATCTGTTTTTGAGATCATGTTACAAATCTGTGTTAGAGATCATGTTAGAAATCTGTATTAGAGATCATGTTAGAAATCTGTGTTAGAGATCATGTTAGAAATATGTATTAGAGATCATGTTAGAAATCTGTATTAGAGATCACGTTAGAAATCTGTGTTAGAGATCATGTTAGAAATCTGTATTAGAGATCACGTTAGAAATCTGTATTAGAGATCATGTTAGAAATCTGTATTAGAGATCACGTTAGAAATCTGTGTTAGAGATCATGTTAGAAATCTGTATTAGAGATCACGATAGAAATCTGTGTTAGAGATCATAGATGTTTGTTAAATGTCTCAGCATCTCAACATCAATACAAGCAATCTTATGATTGCATTTCAGAGTTAACAGTCGGAAAAGCTATGACCTCAAATCCCATATCAAATATCATCTGTAAGTGTCCTTAACAACTAGATTTTGATGTGGCCATGCTTGAAGTATCACCAGCGTTTCAGTCTTTAACAACCCTAACCTCACCCTAACCCTACATCCAAGAACAAAGAGCGTGTGTATTTGGCCCAGCAGCTTTCTTTAATGATACTGCTACTTTTGACCTCTGTGGTGCCCCAGCAGTGGTTGCATGTGAACACAGCTGTGTCAATGAATACACAGACTGAAACAGTAGCCTAGTGTGTGTAAGTCACCATGGATAAATACTAATGTCATATTACAGAGAGCGTGAGAGAGGGAGAGAGAGACAGAGAGACAGAGAGAGAGAGAGAGCGAGAGAGAGAGAGAGAGAGAGAGAGAGAGAGAGAGAGAGAGAGAGAGAGAGAGAGAGAGAGAGAGAGAGAGAGAGAGAGAGAGAGAGAGAAAGAGGGATGAGGAGGAGGAGGAGAGATGGAGGAAGAGAGATGGAGAGATGGAGGAAGAGAGAGAGATATGGAGGAAGAGAGAGAGAGATAGAGAGAGAGAGAGAGAGAGAGAGAGAGAGAGAGATGGAGGAAGAGAGCAAAAGAGAGAGAGAGAGAGAGAGAGGGATGGAAAGATGAAGGAAGAGAGAAATTTGAAAATCTTCTGTATTATAGACTTGCACATTTCCTCAGTGAAAACAATGTACTGAGCAAATGTCAAATTGGCTTTTTACCAAATTACCATACGAGAGAGAGAGAGAGAGAGAGAGAGAGAGAGAGAGAGAGAGAGAGAGAGAGAGAGAGAGAGAGAGAGAGAGAAAGAGGGATGAGGAGGAGAGATGGAGGAAGAGAGATGGAGAGATGGAGGAAGAGAGAGAGATATGGAGGAAGAGAGAGAGAGAGAGAGAGAGAGAGAGAGATGGAGGAAGAGAGCAAAAGAGAGAGAGAGAGAGAGAGGGATGGAAAGATGAAGGAAGAGAGAAATGTGAAAATCTTCTGTATTATAGACTTGCACATTTCCTCAGTGAAAACAATGTACTGAGCAAATGTCAAATTGGCTTTTTACCAAATTACCATACGACAGACCACGTATTCACCCTGCACACCCTAATGGACAAACAAACAAACCAAAACAAAGGCAAAGTCTTCTCATGCTTTGTTGATTTCAAAAAAGCTTTTGACTCAATTTGGCATGAGGGTCTGCTATACAAATTGATGGAAAGTGGGGTTGGGGGAAAAACACAAAACATAATAAAATCCATGTACACAAACAACAAGTGTGCAGTTAAAATTGGCAAAAAACACACATATTTCTTTCCACAGGGCCGTGGGGTAAGACAGGGATGCAGTTTAAGCCCCACCCTCCTCAACATATATATCAACGAATTGGCGAGGGCACTAGAACAGTCTGCAGCACCTGGCCTCACTCTACTAGAATCTGAAGTCAAATGTCTTCTGTTTGCTGATGATCTGGTGCTTCTGTCCCCAACCAAGGAGGGCCTACAGCAGCACCTAGATCTTCTGCACAGATTGTCAGACCTGGGCCCTAAATCTCAGTAAGACAAAAATAATGGTGTTCCAAAAAAAGTCCAGTTGCCAGGACCACAAATACAAATTCCATCTAGACATCGTTGCCCTAGAGCACGCAAAAAAACTATACATACCTCGGCCTAAACATCAGCGCCACAGGTAACTTCCACAAAGCTATGAACGATTTGAGAGACAAGGCAAGAAGGGCCTTCTACGCCATCAAAAGGAACATAAAATTCGACATACCAATTAGGATCTGGCAAAAAATACTTGAATCAGTTATAGAACCCATTTCCCTTTGTGGTTGTGAGGTCTGGGGTCCGCTCACCAACCAAGAATTCACAACATGGGACACACCAAATTGAGACTCTGCATGCAGAATTCTGCAAGAAATATCTTCTGTGTACAATGTAAAACACCAAATAATGTATGCAGAGCAGAATTAGGTCGATACCCGCTAATGATCAACATCCAGAAAAGAGCCGTTAAATTCTACAACCACCTAAAAGGAAGCGATTCCCAAACCTTCCATAACAAAGCCATCACCTACAGAGAGATTAACCTGGAGAAGAGTCCCCTAAGCAAGCTGGTCCTGGGGCTCTGTTCACAAACACAAACAGACCCCACAGAGCCCCAGGACAGCAACACAATTAGACCCAACCAAATCATGAGAAAACTAAAAGATAATTACTTGACACATTGGAAAGAATTAACAAAAAAACAGAGCAAACTAGAACGCTATTTGGCCCTAAACAGAGGGTACACAGTGGCAGAATACCTTACCACTGTGACTGACCCAAACTTAAGGAAAGCTTTGACTATGTACAGACTCAGTGAGCATAGCCTTGCTATTGAGAAAGGCCGCCGTAGGCAGACCTGGCTCTCAAGAGAAGACAGGCTATGTGCACACTGCCCACAAAATGAGGTGGAAACTGAGCTGCACTTCCTAACCTCCTGCCAAATGTATGACCATATTAGAGACACATATTTCCCTCAGATCACACAGACCCACAAAAAGGGGGGGTTCTAAGATGACATATGGAATTGTTTTAAGATGGTCATACCATGGATCATTTAGCTATTTGATTTAGAATTTTAGGACCCCTTTAGGTATCAAAATAATATCCAAAACATTTATTTGAAAAATAAAAAATGGCCTTTAGCCCATAGAAACGCATTGAGTAACACACTGAATAACACATTGAATAACACACTGAATAACACACTGAATAACACATTGAATAACACACTGAATAACACACTGAATAACACACTGAATAACACACTGAATAACACACTGAATAACACACTGAATAACACACTGAATAACACACTGAATAACACATTGAATAACACACTGAATAACACACTGAATAACACATTGAATAACACACTGAATAACACACTGAATAACACACTGAATAACACACTGAATAACACACTGAATAACACACTGAATAACACACCGAATAACACACTGAATAACACACTGAATAACACATTCCTAAATGACAAAAAATAAATCATAAGAAACAAGGTTTGAAAGTGTCCTATATCTAGGAGATATAAGAAAACTCAAGAAATACAGTATATATATATATATATATATATTTTTACACATATTTAATCCCTTTTTTTGGTTAGGCACAAAACTATCTTTCATTCGTTTTTTAAAACCGGTATAGGTTACCTTCAGACAAGTCCTGTGACACTTGTGGGGGTCGTAGAGTCTCCCCATTCCATAGAGTGGTCATACTAGTTTGTAGGCCAAACCGTTCGGACGCTACAGACGTTGTCGTGAGAAGGCCGACTTTGTCTCATGGTCTGACAAACCAAATTTCTTCAGCCTCCTGAGGTTGAAGAGGCTCTGTTGCGCCTTCTTCACCACACTGTCTGCGTGGGTGGACCATTTCAGTTTGTCAGTGATGTGTACGCCAAAGATCTTGAAGCTTTCCACCTTCTCCACTGTGGTCCCATCGATGTGGATAGGGGGGTGCACCCTCTGCTGTTTCCTGAAGTCCACGATCATCTCCTTTGTTTTGTTGATGTTGAGTGAGAGGTTATTTTCCTGGCACCACACTCCCAGAGCCCTCACCTCCTACCTGTAGGCGGTCTTGTCATTGTTGGTAATCAGGCCTGCTACTGTTGTGTCGTCTGCAAACTTGATGATTGAGTTGGAGGCGAGCTTGGCCACGCAGTCATGGGTGAACAAGGGAGTACAGGAGGGGGCTGAGTACCCACCCTTGTGGGGCCCCAGTGTTGAGGATCAGCAAAGTGTTTCCTACCTTCACCACCTGGGGATGGCCCGTCAGGAAGTCCAGGACCCAGTTGCACAGGGTGGGGTTCAGACCCAGGGCCTCGAGCTTAATGATGAGCTTGGAGGGTACTATGGTGTTGAAGGCTGAGCTATAGTCAATGAACAGCATTCTTACATAGGTATTCCTCTTGTTCAGATGATGTTGAAATGTTGAAGTTGAAATGGTTCTGGAATAGTGGAGGCAGCTCCTGTTTTCTTTGCGACTTGCGGTAACTCTCTGTGTTTCTAAATCAATAGTTGTTCAGTTGTCCGAAAATGTCGGAAACATTAACTTGAACAGAGAGAGAACACCCCCTTTTCACATGTGAGGACAATAATATGTTTTCACCTCACATGTGAATTGCAGATTCACATGTGAAATTAGCAGTTTCACATGTGAAAAACCTTCAAATGTTGTCACGTGTAGTTTCATGGTATCACACATTGACATTTTGCATCTCCATGTTGTCACATTTTATTTGACATGAGATCAAGTTTCACGTTATCACATGTTGCTTTTACATGTTGTCACGTGATCACATGTGAAATGCATGTGGTTTCTCCGTAAGGGTACACAAAGATTGCACTCTGAGAATAGGTTTATTGTGTTAAGCGCTCTCTATGAAAAATAACAGCACAGTAGATTAGGTTATTGGGGTTAAAGTGTCTGAGGATCTTTAACCAACACGACGTTACACACACACACACACACACACACACACACACACACACACACACACACACACAAACACAAACACAAATACAAATACAAATACAAACACAAACACAAACACACACAAACACAAACACACACACACACACACACACACACACACACACACACACAAACACACACACAAACACACACAAACAGTCCTCCTGTCCTTCTATTCTCCTATCCTTCTATTCTCCTATCCTTCTATCCTTCTATCCTTCTATCCTTCTATCCTTCTATCCTTCTATTCTCCTCACCAGATCAGAGACGTCCTCCTCCGGTTTGGGGACATATAGCAGCAGCTGTTCCTCTACACACACCTTCAGACGCAGGTAGACGCTAGACGGGTCCAGTTTATAGGCCTAGGGATAGAGAGAGAGAGAGAGAGAGAGGGAGGGGGTGAGAGAGGGAGAGAGAGAGAGAGAGAGAGAGAGAGAGAGAGAGAGAGAGAGAGAGAGAGAGAGAGAGAGAGAGGGGGTGAGAGAGGGAGAGAGAGAGAGAGGGAGGGAGATAGAGAGGGGGAAACGGAAAGAAAGGAGAGAGAAAGAGAAGGAGAGAGAGAGGAGGGAGAGAGAGAAGGGAGAGAGAGAGAGAGAGAGAGAGAGAGAGAGAGAGAGAGAGAGAGAGAGAGAGAGAGAGAGAGAGAGAGACATTTAACCTCTGAATTGTGGAGACTAACACCAGGGGATGAGGATTTTCTAGAATAGTGGCCAATTAGTTTATGTAAATATTGAAGAGTGTGGGGCTGAGATTGAAACCCTGGCTGAGATTGGGGTTATGAGGCCTTGGTTCCAAGGAGATAGAGGGTTAAAGGGAGGGACAGTGCCTTCAGAGAGTATTCACACGTTTTTTTCTCAAATGTTGTTGTGGTACAAAGTGGGATTAAAATTGATTTAATTGTAATTTCTTGTCAACTATCTACACAAAATAATCTGTAATGTCAAATTGGAAGAACATTTTTAACGTTTATAAAAAAATATATATGGAAAGTAAAACACTAATATACGGTATTTTGATACGACAAGTATTCAAGTTTACATACACTCAATTAGTATTTGGTAGCATTGCCTTTAAATTGTTGGGTCAAACATTTCGGGTAGCCTTCCACAAGCTTCCCACAATAAGTTGGGTGAATTTTGGCCCATTCCTCCTGACAGAGCTGGTGTAACTGAGTCAGGTTTGTAGGCCTCCTTGCTCGCACACGCTTTTTCAGTTCTGCCCACAAATGTTCTATAGGATTGAGGTCAGGGCTTTGTGATGGCCACTCCAATACATTGACTTTGTTGTCCTTAAGCCATTTTGGCACAACTTTGGAAGTATGCTTGGGGTCATTGTCCATTTGGAAGAACCATTTGCGACCAAGCTTTAACTTCCTGACTGATGTCTTGAGATGTTGCTTCAATATATCCACATAATTTTCCTTCCTCATGATGCCATCTATTTTGTGAAGTGCACCAGTCCCTCCTGCAGCAAAGCACCCCCACAGCATGATGCTGCCACCCCCGTGCTTCACGGTTGGGATGGTGTTCTTCGGCTTGCAATCATCCCCCTTTTCCTCCAAACATAATGATGGTCATTATGGCCAAACAGTTCTAATTTTGTTTAATCAGACCAGAGGACATTTCTCCAAAAAGTACAATCTTTGTCCCCATGTGCAGTTGCAAACCGTAGCCTGGCTTTTTTATGGCGGTTTTGGAGCAGTGGCTTCTTCCTTACTGAGCGGCCTTTCAGATTATGTCGATATAAGACTCGTTTTACTGTGGATATAGATACTTTTGTACCTGTTTCCTCCAGCATCTTCACAAGGTCCTTTGCTGTTGTTCTGGGATTGATTTGCACTTTTCGGACCAAAGTACGTTCATCTCTAGGAGACAGAACGCGTCTCCTTCCTGAGCAGTATGACGGCTGCGTGGTCCCATGGTGTTTATACTTGCATACTATTGTTTGCACAGATGAACGTGGTACCTTCAGGCATTTGGAAATTGCTCCCAAGGATGAACCAGGCTTTTGGAGGTCTACAATTATTTTCTGAGGTCTTGGCTGATTTCTTTTGATTTTCCCATGATGTCAAGCAAAGAGGCACTGAGTTTGAAGGTAGGCCTTGAAATACATCCACAGGTACACCTCCAATTGTCTCAAATTATGTCAATTAGCCTATCAGAAGCTTTCCAGAGCCATGACATCATTTTGTGGAATTTTCCAAGCTGTTTAAAGGCACAGTCAACATAGTGTATGGAAACTTCTGACCCACTGGAATTGTGATACAGTGAATTATAAGTGAAATAATCTGTCTGTAAACAATTGTTGGAAAAATTACTTGTGTCATGCACAAAGTAGATGTCCTATCTGACTTGCCAAAACTACAGTTTGTTAACAAGAAATGTGTGGAGTGGTTGAAAAACGGGTTTCAATGACTCCAACCTAAGTGTATGTAAACGTCCGACTTCAACTGTAGATACTTTTTGGGGGAAAACCACAGGCCTTTAAAAGGAAAGAATTCAACAACCATGGAAGAATCTCAATTGAACACTCCTCGCGTCCTCTCTCCTCGCCTCCTCGCCTCCACAAAACCCATTGCAGGAGAAAGGGAGAAAAGGTCAGAGGGGAGGGACCTTTAGCTATCTCATCTGTTGGGTTTTGAGAAGGAGAGAGGAGTATGCAATTGAGATTCTCTCCATGTCTCTGTCACTAACAAATACAGTCATGGGTTGTAACTCTACAATTCACTCAAAAATAATAGGCACCATGGGAAATATGCAAATTAGGCTTTACACCATATAACGTTAAAACAACACTCAAAATGACTTAGTGTAACAGTGTTTTGTTTAACACTAATAGGAGTTCTCTGGATTAACACGAATAGAAATAACACTAATAGGATTTATCTCTAGATTAACACAAATAGAAATAACACTAATAGAATTTATCTCTAGATTAACTCCTATTTGTGTTATTTCTATTCATGTTAATCTATAGATAAATCCTATTAGTGTTATTTCTGTTATAGTGTTAATCTAGAGAACTCCTATTAGAGTTATTTCTATTCTAGTGTTAATCTAGAGATAACTCCTATTAGAGTTATTTGTATTCTAGTGTTAATCTAGAGAACTCATATTAGTGTTATCTCTAGATTAACACTATAATAGAAATAACACGAATAGGAGTTATCTCTAGATTAACACTAGAATAGAAATACCACTAATAGGAGTTATCTCTAGATTAACACTATAATAGAAATAACACAAATAGGAGTTATCTCTAGATTAACACTATAATAGAAATACCACTAATAGGAGTTATCTCTAGATTAACACTATAATATAAATACCACTAATAGGAGTTCTCTCTAGATTAACACTATAATAGAAATAACACGAATAGGAGTTATCTCTAGATTAACACTATAATAGAAATAACACGAATAGGAGTTATCTCTAGATTAACACTATAATAGAAATAACACGAATAGGAGTTATCTCTAGATTAACACTATAATAGAAATAACACGAATAGGAGTTATCTCTAGATTAACACTATAATAGAAATAACACGAATAGGAGTTATCTCTAGATTAACACTATAATAGAAATAACACTAATAGGAGTTATCTCTAGATTAACACTATAATAGAAATAACACTAATAGGAGTTATCTCTAGATTAACACTATAATAGAAATAACACGAATAGGAGTTATCTCTAGATTAACACTAGAATAGAAATACCACTAATAGGAGTTATCTCTAGATTAACACTATAATAGAAATAACACGAATAGGAGTTATCTCTAGATTAACACTATAATAGAAATACCACTAATAGGAGTTATCTCTAGATTAACACTATAATAGAAATAACACGAATAGGAGTTATCTCTAGATTAACACTATAATAGAAATACCACTAATAGGAGTTATCTCTAGATTAACACTATAATAGAAATAACACGAATAGGAGTTATCTCTAGATTAACACTATAATAGAAATAACACGAATAGGAGTTATCTCTAGATTAACACTAGAATAGAAATAACACGAATAGGAGTTATCTCTAGATTAACACTATAATAGAA
>NC_059218.1:42512193-42517193 GCF_020615455.1 Coregonus clupeaformis | reverse complement strand
GAGACAGAGAGAGAGAGAGAGAGAGAGAGAGAGAGAGAGAGAGAGAGACAGACAGATTGGGAACTCCCCCTACTCCCTGAATCCCCAGTCCTCCCCTGTACCATCTGGCTCCCCTCCTGGTCCTAGCCCACCAAGGAGGAATGTTCCCATCTCCCCAGCGCTCTCCTGGGCTGCATGGTATTGTAACAGACACATACGTATCCCCCTCACCTAACCTAACTTTAGAGAGAGTCTCGACCCCCCACGTTCCCCTGGTGGAGAGAACTCTATCCCCCACAATCCCAGTGGGGATTTCACTGTGTGAGTGTGTGAGTGTGTTTCCATCTGCAGAGAGGTGACAGTGACAGCAGGCTCTTCTCTTGTTCATGAAATATGGAGCTGACTGGGCTATTTTCACAGCACTCACACACAGAGTCCTCTCTAGTTCTCTCTAGCGGTGTCATCAGACAATCTCTCTTTCTCTCACAACTCTTATCTCACTGGGTTCTCTCAAGCGGTGTCATCAGGGAAGCCTCCTGCTCTTTCTGTGTCTGTCCAACTCATTTGTAAATGTAGCACTGACACAAGAAGGATCCAACATAGCCGTAGAAGCTGATATATTGTCTATATTGTCTATGGGCTACACTCACACTTTACATTCAGTTGTTATTCTTGTCTAACCACTATAAGGCTACATGTTCCATGTCACCCTTCGAGGAAAAATATGCTTTGGACTCTTACTGATTTCTCACTAGCCGTATCTTCAAACATCCTCTCCAGTGGTTTCTTCGCTGGTTCCCCTCCATCAACAAACACCTGCAAAAACACACACACCATGACATTAGATAGATTACCAGCGGACAACAAAGACAACCATGAGTTGACTAAAGTAGAAATAAACTGGTCGGTCAACTGACTATTTTCCAAATTACACATTTGTTTTCTTCATTATTTGTGGTATCCAGGAGTAAGGGTTAGGGGTTAAAGGTCAGGAGTCAGGGTTAAAATTCAAAGGTGACTTAACCTGGTTGATGCTGCGTCGACCTTTAGTCCTCTTCTTAGACGTGGTGTCCAGCCCCCAGAGGGAAGAGAAGCGACTCCGACGTTTACTAGAGGGGCGGGGCATAGCCTGGGATCGCTTTCTCTCCGTACGAGCCGCCACCTCAGGGACAGAATATATTTATTGATTAGTTGATTCATTGATTAGAAGAGTGACTATCTGTTTATTGTTTCTGATTGATTGATGGATATCTGTGTTACATCATATTCTCATCAATCTATTCAGATCAATAGATCATAGATTGATTGGCTGAGTAGTAAAAAAAAAAAAAGATTCTGGCACAGTAATAATTCTAATATTATATTAGTCATATTTAGTTGTTTTGCTAGATTTTTTAAAACAAGTTTTGTTTTAATTAACAATGGATATAATTACAATACTTACAGTATGTCTAAATGTATTAAACCACCATGGTGTTTCAAGACTGTCAAGTCAGTTGGTTGGTTTGGCTAGCTAGCTAACATTATCTAGTTGGCTGACTAGCTAGCTATTTTGATTTGAATGCTGGAGGTTGAGGAGAGGACAGAATGCTGAAGAAAGAGGACAGCATGTAATCAGGCCGTAATGAGATTTTAAAGGCTCATTGTTGGGAAGAATACAAGGCTACGATCTGGACTGTTTCTGACGTGTAGTGAGCTTTCCGGAGCCCAGAGGCTGCCAGGGCATCACCCAGGTGGCTCTGGGCCCAGGTGCGCTCCCTGTTTAACGGTTCCTGACCATGGAGATCATGGCTTCAAGACCGGACCTTTCTGGCTCTGACCAAGGCTCCTGAGGCTTCATCTGCCGTGACTGTAATGCTCCCTCCCTCCCTCCCTCCCTCCCTCCCTCCATCCATCCCTCCATCCATCCCTCCATCCGTCCATCCCTCCCTCCCTCCCTCCCTCCCTCCCTCCCTCCCTCCCTCCCTCCATCCATCCATCCATCCATCCCTCCATCCGTCCATCCATCCATCCCTCCATCCCTCCCTCCCTCCATCCATCCCTCCCTCCCTCCCTCCCTCCCTCCCTCCCTCCTCCCTCCCTCCATCCCTCCATCCCCGCGAAGACATATTTCTCATTATTTTTTGCCAATTTGTTTTATTATTCAGGTATGGAACTAACTGCAATTCAGCTTTTAGCTGCCAATGTTGTACACCAAGTCAAATAAACTAAACCTTATTAAACCTATTTGTCGATTGTAAGACTGACTGGTGTCTTAAGGTCTAATTGATGGCTCACTTTAACCTTTTACTGCAGTGGGCTAAATCAGGGTCACACAGGCTGTTTCTTGGTAGTCTTCAACAAATAATGAGGGACTGTGCTGTAGCGTCCCAAATGGCACCCTATTCCCTATTTATGGGCCCTGGTCCAAATTAGTGCACTAAATAGTGAATAGAGTTCAATTTTGGACGCATCAATCGACAGTACATCCCAGGTTGCTGTGTCTAATAAATCACTTTGGGGCCACACTTCCAAATTCAAAGCTTTACATGTATCCCTCTGGTGTCCGAGTTGACGTATTTTATGAAATGCCATTGGTTTGTGGAGAGAAAGTTTAAAATCTTCGATATGCTGATGAGGAATTTGTTACAGGAAATAATCCCTGCCACCTGGTGTGGTTAGCATAGGGCTAACGTGTGGCAGGTTATCTGATGGGACCAGCTACAATGTAGCGTTCTGTCGCATGACACCACATCAACCATTTTTAATTGGCTGATGTTTAAACTTAGCCTTGAACTTAAACTTGATCTGATGTTCGCAAGTTCGGCCCCAATATCTCTCCATGGGCTTCATTGGGCTGAATCAGGGTCGCACAGAGTGTTTCTTGGTAGTTTTTCAACGAATCTACTTTGAAACAAAAGTATACACCTCACACACATGGTTATGGGGCTTTAAAAAAAAAGAAGACACCTGCACCATGTCAGATATAGAGTTGAAATGTATTACATTTTGAGTTTTCATCCCAATATTACAGTTTATATACATCACAGGAGACTGAAATATAACAAAACTGTTTGACATAGAAAGACCGGATTGGCAGAAATTTGTGATACATCATAATCTCAGAAAAACCCTATTTCGGTTGATCTAAATGTTATTGGGTCAACGCATACTGAGACGTTATCAGGTCAATGATAATTGATCAGTAGTTGGGTCAGTGGTTGTGTTACAGTAACTCAAGTGATAGATGCAATCCACTCTGTGTTTGTGTGTTAGGGGATATCTAGCGAGTTGTACAACTGAATGCATTCAACCGAAATGTGTCTTCCGCATTTAATCCAACCCCTCTGAATCAGAGAGGTGCGGGAGGGGGGGTGCCCAGGGAGCAATTGTTGTTGGGGGTTAACTGCCCTGTCTCAAGGACAGAACGGCAGATTTTTCCTCCTAGCCAGCTCGGGGATTCGAACCAGCAACCTAGGCTACCTGCATGTGTGTGTGTGTGTGTGTGTGTGTGTGTGTGTGTGTGTGTGTGTGTGTGTGTGTGTGTGTGTGTGTGTGTGTGTGTGTGTGTGTGTGTGTGTGTGTGTGTGTGTGTGTGTGTGTGTGTGTGTGTGTGTGTGTGTGTGTGTGTGTGTGTGTGTGTGTGCCCTGCAGCTGATGTGAGTGGCTCTGACTCTCTCATTGGTTTTATAGGGCAATGGATGAACACATACATGCACTCAGACACACACACACACACACACACACACACCCGCACACACTGAAACACATCCTGGCATTTCTGGGTTAATTCACATTAGAAGAGAGAGATGCACTGAACTGGACACTTCTAGAGATGTGTACTGTGAGTGTGTGTGTGTGTGTGTGTGTGTGTGTGTGTGTGTGTGTGTGTGTGTGTGTGTGTGTGTGTGTGTGTGTGTGTGTGTGTGTGTGTGTGTGTGTGTGTGTGTGTGTGTGCATGCAAGTGTGTGTGTGTGTCAATTACTGGTCGTGTAATAATTGAGTCATAATACATCCATACAGAAAACACAAACACTGGTCTCCTCCTGGTTATGTAATCTGCCGTTTAACTGTAACTAGTCTAGCAGGGTTTCTCTTTAAGGCTTTTAATCCTGAGGACAGAGAAAGGAGGAGAAGAGAGATGAACTGAGTGTGAGAGAGAAGACAGTACAGACATTAAGACAGGGTGTGTGAGCAACAAACAGAGCACAAACACACCCCACACACCCCCAGGACAACAACAACAACAACAACACAATTAGACCCAACCAAATCATGAGAAAACAAAAAGAGAATTACTTGACACATTGGAAAGAACAAACAAAAAAACAGAGCAAACTAGAATGCTATTTGGCCCTAAACAGAGAGTACACAGTGGCAGAATACCTGACCACTGTGACTGACCCAAACTTAAGGAAAGCTTTGACTATGTACAGACTCAGTGAGCATAGCCTTGCTATTGAGAAAGGCCGCCGTAGGCAGACCTGGCTCTCAAGAGAAGACAGGCTATGTGCACACTGCCCACAAAATGAGGTGGAAACTGAGCTGCACTTCCTAACCTCCTGCCAAATGTATGACCATATTAGAGACACATATTTCCCTCAGATTACAGCGATCCACAAAGAATTCGAAAACAAACCCAATTTTGATAAACTCCCTTATCTACTGGGTGAAAAACCACAGTGTGCCATCACAGCTGCAAGATTTGTGACCTGTTGCCACAAGAAAAGGGCAACCAGTGAAGAACAAACACCATTGTAAATACAACCCATATTTATGTTTATTTATTTTCCCATTTGTACTTTAACTATTTGCACATTGTTACAACACTGTATATATACATAATATGACATTTGAAATGTCTTTATTCTTTTGAAACTTCTGAGTGTAATGTTTACTGTTAATATTTATAGTTTATTTCACTTTTGTTTACTATCTACTTCACTTGCTTTGGCAATGTTAACACACGTTTCCCATGCCAATAAAGCCCTTAAATTGAATTGAAATTGAAATTGAATTGAGAGAGAGAGAGGGGGGGAGAG
>NC_059218.1:42502193-42507193 GCF_020615455.1 Coregonus clupeaformis | reverse complement strand
TCAATGGAAAATGCTAAAATGACTCAAATGTAAAATGTAAAATTATGTTAAACCTAAAACAGACAAAGCTATGAACATCATAAAAAAAACGTATTTGGAAAATTGTGGAACATTGTGCAACGTTGTGGGAATTGCTCTGTGCAATCTCCCGGACAACTCCCATAACTGAATAAAAATGTGTTGGAACCTTTAATGAACTTAGAGCTGGTGTTCTGTCAACATGCTTACAACGTGTAAGGGAATGTCCTGTGCACTCTTACTTAAACATTGTATGAATGTATGAACGTGGTCCTCTGTAGCTCAATTGGTAGAGCATGGCGCTTGTAACGCCAAGGTAGTGGGTTCGAACCCCGGGACCACCCATACGTGAAGATGTATGCACACATGACTGTAAGTCGCTTTGGATAAAAGCGTCTGCTAAATGGCATATTATTATTATTATTATCAAACAGGGAAATGTTCCAATAGTCTTTCCACCATTCATTTTTCCACCATTCATTTTTCCCATAGAGGATTTTAGAAACACTTAAAATAAGGCCTGTGTTTCGTGTAGGCTTACCCTGGGGTGACGTTTTGATAACCGTGTAAATCTCTCTAGGACAAGGTGACTTTTATCAATATATTCGCCTGTATTTACCCCCCTCAAAAATGAAATGCTAATTAAATGCTAATGTGGCTACCATAAAGAACTACAAATTCCATGATAATCTGGATGAGACTGCCGAATCGAGGCAAAGGTACGAATTAACTATCTAATGTTAGCTAAATGTAGTAATGAATAAATTGGCAACATTTATTTAAATGGACAATTCTGTATGCTGTCTTGTGCAAGTCTTAAATTGACACAATACCTGTTAGCAAAGGTGTCAGCTAGAGATGACGTGCTGGAGCTTGCAGGGATTTGTAGTTTTGCATGATGTTTACTTTTGATGCTAATTAGCATTTTCGAATCTGAGAGTAAATAGAGCCAAATATATTGATAAAAGTCACTTTGTCAGAGAGACAATTACACGGTTATCAAAACATCACGCCAGGGAAAGCCTACACGAAACACATCCCTTATGTTAAGCGTTTCTAAAATCCCCTATGGGAAAAATAAATGGTGTAAAAAACGATTCGAACCATTTCCCTGTTTGACCGCTAGGTTTTATGGGTATTATGACTCCTCCTCCACTGTGGGGCTCAATGTCAGCACAACTGGACAGTTTTTGTGTTTTGAGAAGCTATCTCTTGTCATATAATAATAATAATATGCCATTTAGCAGACGCTTTTATCCAAAGCGACTTACAGTCATGCGTGCATACATTTTTTGTGTATGGGTGGTCCCGGGGATCGAACCCACTACCTTGGCGTTACAATTTTAGTTTCTGAGGTAGAAGTTTTGGTGAGGGAGGTCCTGCTCTCTCCGCTCCCAGATGCTCAGCTCATTTCATTCCGATCTCCTCTGCATTTTTGTAGCCATTTGCTACAGCCTGTCAACTATGCCTCTGCCTATCCCTGTTCTCTCCTCTCTGCACAGGCTACACAAACGCACCACACCGCGTGGCTGCTGCCTCTCTAACCTGGTGGTCCCTGCACGCACCACCCACGTGGAGTTCCAGGTCGCAGGCAGCCTCTGGAACTGCCGTTCTGCTGCCAACAAAGCTGACTTCATCCCAGCCTATGCCAACCTCCAGTCCCTCGACTTCCTGGCGCTGACGGAAACATGGATCACCACTGAAAACACTGCTACTCCTACTGCTCTCTCCTCGTCTGACCATGTGTTCTCACATACCCCGAGAGCATCTGGTCAGAGGGGTGGTGGTACAGGAATCCTCATCTCTCCCAAGTGGACATTCTCAATTTTTCCCCTAACCCATCTGTCTATCTCCTCATTTGAATTCCATGCTGTCACAGTCACTAGCCCATTTAAGCTTAATATCCTTGTCATCTATCGCCCTCCAGGTTCCCTTGGAGAGTTCATCAATGAGCTTGACGCCTTGATAAGTTCCTTCCCTGAGGATGGCTCACCCCTCACAGTTTTGGGGGATTTCAACCTCCCTATGTCCACATTTGACTCATTTCTCTCTGCCTCCTTCTTTCCACTCCTCTCCTCTTTTGACCTCACCCTCTCACCGTCCCCCCTACTCACAAGGCAGGCAATACGCTTGACCTCATCTTCACTAGATGCTGCTCCTCTACTAATCTCACTGCAACTCCCCTCCAAGTCTCTGACCACTACTTTGTTTCCTTTTCTCTCTCGCTCTCCTCCCACACTACTCACTCTGCCCCTACACAGATGGTAATGCGCCGCCCGCAACCTTCGCTCTCTCTCTCCCACTACTCTCTCCTCTTCCATCCTATCATCTCTTCCCTCTGCTCAATCCTTCTCCCTCCAATCTCCTGATTCTGCCTCCTCAACCCTCCTCTCCTCCCTTTCTGCATCCTTTGACTCTCTGTGTCCCCTATCCTCCCGGCCGGCTCGGCCCCCTCCTCCAGCTCCGTGGCTTGATGACTCATTGCGAGCTCACAGAACAGAGCTCCGGGCAGCGGAGCGGAAATGGAAGAAAACTAAACTCCCTGCCGACCTGGCTTCTTTTCACTCCCTCCTCTCTACATTTTCTTCATCTGTTTCTGCTGCTAAGGCCACCTTCTACCACTCTAAATTCCAAGCATCTGCCTCTAACCCTAGGAAGCTCTTTGCCACATTTTCCTCCCTCCTGAATCCTCCTCCCCCCCCTCTCTCTCTGTGGATGACTTCGTCAACCACTTTGAAAAAGAAGGTTGACGACATCCGATCCTCGTTTGTTAAGTCTAATGACACTGTTGGTCCTGCTCACACTGCCCTACCCTATGCTCTGACTTCTTTCTCCCCTCTCTCTCCAGATAAAATCCTGCGACTTGTGACTGCAGGCCGCCCAACAACCTGCCCGCTTGACCCCATCCCCTCCTCTCTTCTCCAGACCATCTCCGGTGACCTTCTCCCCTACCTCACCTCGCTGATCAACTCATCCTTGACCGCTGGTCATGTCCCTTCCGTCTTCAAGAGAGCGAGAGTTGCTCCCCTTCTCAAAAAACCAACACTCGACCCCACTGATGTCAACAACTACAGACCAGTATCCCTTCTTTCTTTTCTTTCCAAAACTATTGAGCGTGCCGTCTTTAGCCAACTCTCTTGCTATCTCTCTCAGAATGACCTTCTTGATCCAAACCAATCAGGTTTCAGGACTGGTCATTCAACTGAGACTGCTCTTCTCTGTGTCACGGAGACTCTCCGCACTGCTAAAGCTAACTCTCTCTCCTCTGCTCTTGTCCTTCTAGACCTGTCTGCTGCCTTTGATACTGTGAACCATCAGATCCTCCTCTCCACCCTCTCCGAGCTGGGCATCTCCGGCGCGGCTCACTCCTGGATTGCGTCCCTACCTGACCGGTCGCTCCTACCAAGTGGCGTGGTGAGAAGCTGTCTCCGCACCACGCGCTCTCACCACTGGTGTCCCCCAGGGCTCAGTTCTAGGCCCTCTCCTTTTCTCCCTATACACCAAGTCACTTGGCTCTGTCATATCCTCACATGGCCTTTCATTATCATTGCTACGCTGACGATACACAACTAATCTTCTCCTTTCCCCCTTCTGATAACCAGGTGGCGAATCGCATCTCTGCATGTCTGGCAGACATATCAGTATGGATGACGGATCACCACCTCAAGCTGAACCCTGGCAAGACGGAGCTGCTCTTCCTCCCGGGGAAGGACTGCCCGTTCCATGATCTCGCCATCACGGTTGACAACTCCTCCCAGAGTGCGAAGAGCCTAGGCGTGACCCTGGACAACACCCTGTCGTTCTCCGCCAACATCAAGGCGGTGACCCGCTCCTGCAGGTTCATGCTCTACAACATTCGGAGAGTACGACCCTGCCTTACACAAGAAGCGGCACAGGTCCTAATCCAGGCACTTGTCATCTCCCGTCTGGACTACTGCAACTCGCTGTTGGCTGGCCTCCCTGCCTGTGCCATTAAACCCCTACAACTCATCCAGAATGCCGCAGCCCGTCTGGTGTTCAACCTTCCCAAGTTCTCTCACGTCACCCCCCTCCTCCGCACACTCCACTGGCTTCCAGTTGAAGCTCGCATCCGCTACAAGACCATGGTGCTTGCCTATGGACCAGTGAGGGGAACGGCACCTCTGTACCTTCAGGCTCTGATCAGTCCCTACACCCAAACGAGGGCATTGCGTTCATCCACCTCTGGCCTGCTGGCTCCCTTCCTCTGCGGAAGCATAGCTCCCCCCTCAGCCCAGTCAAAACTGTTCGCTGCTCTGGCACCCCAATGGTGGAACAAGCTCCCTCACGACGCCAGGACAGCGGAGTCACTCACCACCTTCCGGAGACATTTGAAACCCCACCTCTTTAAGGAATACCTGGGATAGGATAAAGTAATCCTTCTAACCCCCCCAAATTGTAAAGTGGTTATCCCACTGGCTATAGGGTGAACGTACCAATTTGTGAGTCGCTCTGGCTAAGAGCGTCTGCTAAATGACGTTAATGTGCCCTTGAGCAAGGCACTTGACCCTAATTGCTCCTGTAAGTCGCTCTGGTTAAGAGCGTCTGCTAAATGACTAAAATGTAAAATGTAAAATGTACAACCGCCGTGCTCTACCAGCTGAGCTACAGAGGACCATATACTCAAAATGTTCCCCAGAACCTAAATAAATGTTTTATTAACTTCTAAAGAACAAAGAAACATGTTCTGGGCATGTTCTTGCAAAATCGGGCGAACGTTTTTTGCAACCTAATAGAAATATTGTAACATTTTGTCTGTTCTTTAAAGTTTCCCAGAATGTTTCATTAGGTTGATGGAGCAGTCTGGTGGAAACATTGTGGGGACATCACAAAATATATGTTCCCAAAACAAAAAAAACTGTTGTGTGTGTTCTATAAGAAGGCTTATGTGTACGAATTAAGGAAACTCCAGAATTGTACACAGACACTTATGTAAGAGATTGTAGAGCTGGTTCTAAACTGTC
>NC_059218.1:42492193-42499693 GCF_020615455.1 Coregonus clupeaformis | reverse complement strand
AGACAGAGAGAGAGAGAGAGAGAGGGAGAGAGAGAGACAGAGAGAGAGAGAGATGAGAGGAATCTAGGCTGCGTCCCAAATGCACCCTATTCCCTACGGGACTTGGTTAAAAGTAGGGTGTCATTCTAGATGCAACCTAGGTCTGTGTAGTTGATTAAAAAGGATAAATAAAGGACAGAGTTGAGGTCAGAAAGACTGAGCTAATACAGAAGGTTAGAGTAGTATTTCCAGATCTGGTCGTCAGCCAAGACTATCAGTCATTGCACATAATATTTGTTCTACTGTACATCAACACTGGCTTACCTGATTCGGTCACAATTTATTTGGATAGTCCCGAAAGTCCATCTGTAGATGCTCATACTATCAACAAACAATCTGTTGATAAGCAATTGCTTGCTAAGGTTACGGTTAGGGTTAGAATAAGTTGAAATGTTCCTGATAGGGAAGAGCATCTACAGATGGACTGTCCGAACAAAGTGTAACCCCTGATGCAATCACTTAGTTCTGATTAGTTCCTTCGTTTGATTAGCTGAATCGCATATTGGAATAAATTGGTGAAACACTGATTCAAATTTAAGAGGGATATTTAACTTAAAAAAGGCAACAATGAGTTTGTTGTGAGAATGTACATTTATGAGTATACCCTGTACCTTTGAGTGAGACCCAGTAATGTTTCCACTTCCTCTTGGTGGCTGGCTCCACCTTCTTATTCTTCTTGTGAACCAGGAAGTTCTTCACTGCCAGAGCTCCCGCCTTCCTCACCGTGCCCTGCGCACAGCAGCCAATGAGAGCGTCCGATGGGTAAGCCGTGCTTAGTGTGCCGCTGCTCCGCTCGTCACTCTCAGCTGAGCCCGGCTCCTCCGCGCAGTCACGCCCCCGACGAGTCTGAAGACAGACAGACAGACAGACAGACAGGCAGGCAGACAGGCAGGCAGGCAGACAGACAGACAGACAGACAGACAGACAGACAGACAGACAGACAGACAGACAGACAGACAGACAGAGAGAGAGAGAGAGAGAGAGAGAGAATTTAAATGCAAAGTTTTAAAACAGAATCAAGAAATATCAATTTAAATGTAAAGTTTAAAAACAGTTTAACAGTCAGGTTTTACTGTGAAGACTGAGTTCTGAGTTCTGTTGAATTATCAATTGGAAGGTTGGCACCAAGTTATTAACATTGAAGCTAGCCATATCAGGGAGAGATGGAAAGACAGATTCATACCCAGTGTTGATTCTCAAAGTCCTGATGGAAGTTCTCATACACTCCCCACCCTCCTTTTCTTCTTCTCCTTCCTCCTCCTCCTCCTCCTCCTCCTCCTCCTCCCTCTCCTCCTCCTCCTCCTCCACTGCTGCTCCCGCTGTCACTCCCATTAAACACGCTGCTCCCGGCAGCAGAGTAAACGGAGAATGAGGCCGACATGGCCTTACAGCGCCGCGACCCTGGCCCCGCCTCCCCGTCCATCTCCGTGGCAACCCCGTCGATACCGCTATCGCCACACTCACTGCCCAGCACGCCTGATATGTCCTGGATGAGACAGAGAGAGAGATACACGGATATGTGTTTATATAAAACTGCGCACACACTCACTGCCCTCGCCCGTAATGGCCGAGCCCGTCCTGGAGAGAGACTGAGATTCATAGGAACGTACAACGGCCCTCTATGTGAACGGGCGGCAGGTACAGTAGCTTAGCGGTTAAGAGCGTTGTGCCAGTAACCGAAAGGTCGCTGGTTCTAATCCCCGAGCCGACTAGGGGAAAAAATCTGTCGATGTGCCCTTGAGCAAGGCACTTAACCCTAATTGCTCCTGTAAGTCGCTCTGGATAAGAACGGCTGCTAAATGACTAAAAATGTAAAATATATATATATATATATATATAAACTATAAGGGAATACACACAGGCCCCCGAGAGACAGAGAGAAGAACGTAGCCTATGTGTTTATGTAAGAACACAATTCTACATGAGAACAGATTTACACGCTACACACACCCAATGTCTGCCCTCAACCCTTTCTAGTCAAAACCCCCGAGACACACACACACACACACACACACACAGTCTGCCCTTAACACCCCCGAGACACACACACACACACACACACACACACAGTCTGCCCTTAACCATTGCTGTCCCCTGAGATGCCCTAGAAAGTGGAAAGCATGAGAGGGGAGAAGCTCTCTTCACAGGGAGTGGAGTAATCAGCCTGACAGCCAAGGGGGATAGAGTTGGGGTTGAACATTGAACCAAGCTAGTTGGTTAGCTTTAGCTACCTGTAGATTCATGCAGGGTAGTAATGTTATGCCTTGGGATTATGGTTCATTGTTTAGCTAGATAGCTAGCTACATGTCAAAAAAAAAAAAAGACTCCACTATACAAGTAACCATTTCACTGTGCCGTTTACACCTTCTGTATCCTGTCCATGTGACAAATAAACTTGTATTATATTTGATATAGTGTGTGTTTACCAGAGACGGTAATGTGAAGAACAACGTGACCTGCACCAAAGTCAGATTAGGATGTAACGTTAGGCCAACGAGACAGTGTCCAAGTTTTAGAATTCTCCGGTAGAATGCACTGCTTTTAATTCATCACACTCAGAACCGTAAGCTATTTTCTGTAATTGGCTCACCATTAACTTGTAAATAACGATCTTGTTGTGAGTTTTGTTTTCCTGTAATAATGAATACAAATGAGCTAAAGTTAAGACGTTGTCAGCTATATGATATGGTCATTATTTGAACTGGCTAGCCAGCTAACTTAACGTTAGCTAGCTAGCGAACAAGCAAGAAACGAACCAAAACATTGTTTAGAAAGTTGCTTTAAGATGCCTGGTTTGCTAGATTGACATATACTAAATTATTATTTTTTAACGGATGGGTTTATTGGTGTTAGAATACACCAGTTATGCTATTTTGGACCACCAGGTTGCTGATGTCATGCAGCCTGTCATTTTTGTGTTTATACTTTTTTATAACGACAACGACAAGTTTGATGTCGGACGACAATAGAATGTTCATGATGTCACTGCAACATGTCGATAGACGTTTTTATAAACCAGCCTTTAGTCTTGAAATCTTTGGTTGTTTACTACACTACCTCTGTTTAGTACATGGCCTCGCATGTTGAATCTTTAAAGACATGGGTGGGGCTAAGGCTTAAGAGGGTGTGAACGATGCTGAATGGGTCCAGACAAAAGAAGAGCTCTCCAGTAGGTTTACTGGCCATTTTCTCAAAAGTGGGGTTACAAGTTTATCAACTTGTTCATCAAGGACTTGAATAGTAGAATCAGGTGTGGTAGAACTGTCACGATCGTCGTATACAGAGGAGGACCAAGGCGCAGCGTGGAAGGTGAACATGCTTTTATTTATGTAACACCACAGCGAACAAAACAACAAACGATACGTGACGTCCAAAGGTGCAAACCACAAACCTACATAGGAACAAGATCCCACAAACACTGTGGGAAAACTGGCTACTAAAGTATGGTTCCCAATCAGAGACAACAAGCAACAGCTGAATCACGTTGCCTCTGATTGAGAACCACACTGGCCAACATAGAACTACAATACTAGAATGAACACAAATGAAAACTCACACCCTGGCTCAACATACTAGAGTCCCCAGAGCCAGGGCGTGACAGTACCCCCCCCCCCAAAGGCGCAGACTCCGGCCGCGCCAACCAAACACCACAGGGGAGGGACCGGGTGGGCACTCCGCCTTGGCGGCGGATCCGGCTCCGGGCCTGACGCCCACTCCCTAACCAACCCCCCAAAGCGCCCCTGGTCCGGTCTGGCCCTGCTGGCCGGAGCTGGACTGAACACTGGTGGAGCGGATTGCTCTAGCTCCGGAGTAGAGCAGCTGACCGGTGCCGGACCAGGCACCGGTGGAACAGGCACGAGCTGTGCCGGACTGACGACGCGCACCACAGGCTTGGTGCGGGGAGCAGGAACAGGCCGGGCCGGGCTGGCGACGCGCACCATTGGCTTGGTGCGGGGAGCAGGAACAGGCCGGGCCGGGCTGGCGACGCGCACCATTGGCTTGGTGCGGGGAGCAGGAGTGGGCCGGACCGGGCTGACGAAGCGCACCACTTACTTGGTGCGGAGAGCAGGAGTGGACCGGACTGGGCTGGCGACGCGCACCACAGGCTCGGTGCAAGGGACAGGAACAGACCGGACCGTACTGGGGACACACACCACTGGCCCTACGCAGGGATCAGGAACGGGCCGGACCGGACTGGTAACACACCCCAGTACCTCTCGCCGTGCCTCTACACCTTCCTTCCCCTTTTTGACCAGTGGCCCCGTAACCTGGCGGCCTCCTCTGCCAACCCGCTGGGCCGCTCTATCGCGGTCTCCTGCTGCCCCGTCGTCCACGGCGTGAGCCCCCCCCTAAAAAATGTCTGGGCTTCTCTCCTTCCCGTGGACCAGGTCTCCATATCTCTCGCCAGCCTTTCGCCCTTCTGCTTCCAAGTCAAGCCCCTCTCCTGCTCACACGGCTTGACCCAGTCGAGGAGGCGAAGGAGATCAGCTAGAGATCTCCCTGGCGATGGCTCCTGGACACGCTGCTTGGTCCAGTCTTGGTGGGATCTTCTGTCATATGATCGTCGTATACAGAGGAGGACCAAGGCGCAGCGTGGAAGGTGAACATGCTTTTATTTATGTAACACCACAGCGAACAAAACAACAAACGATACGTGACGTCCAAAGGTGCAAACCACAAACCTACATAGGAAACAAGATCCCACAAACACTGTGGGAAAACTGGCTACTAAAGTATGGTTCCCAATCAGAGACAACAAGCAACAGCTGAATCACGTTGCCTCTGATTGAGAACCACACTGGCCAACATAGAACTACAATACTAGAATGAACACAAATGAAAACTCACACCCTGGCTCAACATACTAGAGTCCCCAGAGCCAGGGCGTGACAAGAACTGGGCTTGAACAAGAAAGCCTGCATAACCCTGTAGCTCTTCAAGAGCATTTGTGGCCATCCCTGAATTATAAATGTAGGTACAAAGTTTACTGTATCTGATGAACGTACATTTGATTGTAAATTGCATATTTTGCAATAACTCACTATTGTTTACAGGTAATGTAGCACTAGGTATTTTCTTCAGTAAACTTTAGAGTATATTTTCATGTACAGCGCATTCGGACAGTATTGAGACCCCTTGACGTTTTCCACATTTTGTTACTTTACAGCCTTATTCTAAAATTGATTAAATTGTTTTTTCCACCTCATCAATCTACACACAATTCCCCATAATTACAAAACAAAAACAGGTTTATAGAAATGTTTACGAATTTATAAAAATAAAAAACTGAAATATAACATTTACATAAGTACTCAGACCCTTTACTCATGACTTTGTTGAAGCACCTTTGGCAGCGATTACAGCCTCAAGTCTTCTTGGGTATGACGCTACAAGCTTGGCACACCTGTATTTGGGGAGTTTCTCCCATTCTTCTCTGCAGATCCTCTCAAGCTCTGTCAGGTTGGATGGAGAGCGTCCCTGCACAGCTATTTTCAGGTCTCTCCAGAGATGTTCGATCGGGTTCAAGTCCGGGCTCTGGCTGGGCCACTCAAGGACATTCAGAGACTTGTCCCGAAGCCACTCCTGCGTTGTCTTGGCTGTGTGCTTAGGGTTGTCAACTAGCCGGTGTCCCCGCACATTGACTCTGCATCGGTACCCCCCTGTATATATATAGCCTCCCTACTGTTATTTTATTTTACTTCTGCTCTTTTTTCCTCAACACTTTTTTGTTGTTGTTGTTTTATTTTACTTTTTTATTAAAAAATAAATGCATTGTTGGTTAAGGGCTGTAAGTAAGCATTTCATGGTAATGTCTACACCTGTTGTATTCGGCGCATGTGGCAAATAACATTTGATTTGATTTGATGTTGGAAGGTCAACCTTCACCCCAGTCTGAGGTCCTGAGAGCTCTGGAGCAGGTTTTCATCGAGAATCTCTCTGTTCTTTAATCCGTTCATCTTTGCCTTGATCCTGACTAGTCTCCGATTCAACGCTGCTGAAAAACATCCCCACACCATGATTCTGCCACCACCATGCATCACCGTAGGGATGGTGCCAGACTTCATCCAGACGTTTCGCTTGGCATTCAGGCCAAAGAGTTCAATCTTGGTTTCATTATACCAGAGAATCGTATTTCTCATGGTCTGAGAGTCTTTAGTCCAAGTGGGCTATCATGTGCCTTTTACTGAGGAGTGGATTTCATCTGGCAACTCTACCATAAAGGCCTGATTTGTGGAGTGCTGCAGAGATGGTTGTCCTTCTGGAAGGTTCTCCAATCTCCACAGAACTCTAGAGCTCTGTCAGAGTGACCATCGGGTTCTTGGTCACCTCCCTGACCAAGGCCCTTCTCCCCCGATTGCTCAGTTTGGCTGGACGGCCAGCTCTAGGAAGAGTCTTGGTGGTTCCAAACATCTTCCATTTAAGAATGATGGAGGCCACTGTGTTCTTGGGGACCTTCAATGCTGCAAAAATGTTTTGGTACCCTTCCCCAGATCTGTGCCTCGACACAATCCTGCCTCAGAGCTCTACGGACAATTCCTTCAACCTCATGGCTGGTTTTTGCTCTAGGGTACTAAGCTAACACATGGAATGATTTTAAGATAGTCATACCATAGATCATTTAGCTATTTGATTTCGAATTTTAGGACCTCTTTAGGTATAAAAAAGTAATATATATCAATATAAATGAAAGAATAAAGTGTAATATTGGAACGCAAACTCAAAACGGAATATATTTCTACTCTATATCTGACATGGTACAGGTGTTTTCTTTTATTTAAGCCCCATAACCATGTGTGTGAGGTGTATACTTTTGTTTCAAAGTAGATTCGTTGAAGACTACCAAGAAACACTCTGTGCGACCCTGATTCAGCCCAATGAAGCCCATAGAGAGATATTGGGGCCGTACTTGCGAACATTAGAAAAAGTTTAAGTTCAAGGCTAAGTTTAAACATCAGCCAATTAAAAATGGTTGATGTGGTGTCATGCGACAGAACGCTACATTGTAGCTGGTCCCATCAGATAACCTGCCACACGTTAGCCCTATGCTAACCACACCAGGTGGCAGGGATTATTTCCTGTAACAAATTCCTCATCAGCATATCGAAAATGTTAAACTTTCTCTCCACAAACCAATGGCATTTCATAAAATACGTCAACTCGGACACCAGAGGGATACATGTAAAGCTTTGAATTTGGAAGTGTGGCCCCAAAGTGATTTATTAGACACAGCAACCTGGGATGTACTGTCGATTGATGCGTCCAAAATTGCACTCTATTCACTATATAGTGCACTAATTTGGACCAGGACCCATATATAGGGAATAGGGTGCCATTTGAGACGCTACAGCACAGTCCCTCAGTGTTCCTTTCATTAACATAACAAAGGCCTGGTGGTTCTGAGAGAGAATCATCCTCCAATCATTACTGTTATACACAGGAGAGAGACAGAGAGATGAGCGA
>NC_059218.1:42479693-42489693 GCF_020615455.1 Coregonus clupeaformis | reverse complement strand
CATCAGGTCCTAATGGCCTGGTACTCAGGGCTCTATTGTCCCTCTACCCATCAGGTCCTAATGGCCTGGTACTCAGGGCTCTATTGTCCCTCTACCCATCAGGTCCTAATGGCCTGGTACTCAGGGCTCTATTGTCCCTCTAACCATCAGGTCGCTAATGTCCTGGTACTCAGGGCTCTATTGTCCCTCTAACCATCAGGTCGCTAATGGCCTGGTACTCAGGGCTCTATTGTCCCTCTACCCATCAGGTCCTAATGGCCTGGTACTCAGGGCTCTATTGTCCCTCTAACCATCAGGTCCTAATGGCCTGGTACTCAGGGCTCTATTGTCCCTCTACCCATCAGGTCCTAATGGCCTGGTACTCAGGGCTCTATTGTCCCTCTACCCATCAGGTCCTAATGGCCTGGTACTCAGGGCTCTATTGTCCCTCTAACCATCAGGTCCTAATGGCCTGGTACTCAGGGCTCTATTGTCCCTCTACCCATCAGGTCCTAATGGCCTGGTACTCAGGGCTCTATTGTCCCTCTAACCGTCAGGTCCTAATGGCCTGGTACTCATGGCTCTATTGTCCCTCTAACCACTCTGACATCAATGCAATCGAAAATCACATCAAACACATCATCAAAACAGCATCATGCTTTTTAAAATTCACTGTTAGCCTCACTGTGATCAATCAATTTGAAGATAGAAGTTCAACAACGGGTTGAAACTGATTGGAAAATATTGTCTTTTCTGGATGTTGTTTCAAAGACAAAACACAACGAAATGGACAGCGCTTTCTAAGGTGATGATTAATTCAAAGCATTTAAGACATCGCATCTAGACATCATATCACATTATGCATATGCATAGACCTACTGTATACAGTGGGGGAAAAAAGTATTTAGTCAGCCACCAATTGTGCAAGTTCTCCCACTTAAAAAGATGAGAGAGGCCTGTAATTTTCATCATAGGTACACGTCAACTATGACAGACAAATTGAGAATAAATTTTCCAGAAAATCACATTGTAGGATTTTTAATGAATTTATTTGCAAATTATGGTGGAAAATAAGTATTTGGTCACCTACAAACAAGCAATATTTCTGGCTCTCACAGACCTGTAACTTCTTCTTTAAGAGGCTCCTCTGTCCTCCACTCGTTACCTGTATTAATGGCACCTGTTTGAACTTGTTATCAGTATAAAAGACACCTGTCCACAACCTCAAACAGTCACACTCCAAACTCCACTATGGCCAAGACCAAAGAGCTGTCAAAGGACACCAGAAACAAAATTGTAGACCTGCACCAGGCTGGGAAGACTGAATCTGCAATAGGTAAGCAGCTTGGTTTGAAGAAATCAACTGTGGGAGCAATTATTAGGAAATGGAAGACATACAAGACCACTGATAATCTCCCTCGATCTGGGGCTCCACGCAAGATCTCACCCCGTGGGGTCTAAATGATCCCAAGAACGCTGAGCAAAAATCCCAGAACCACACGGTGGGACCTAGTGAATGACCTGCAGAGAGCTGGGACCAAAGTAACAAAGCCTACCATCAGTAACACACTACGCCGCCAGGGACTCAAATCCTGCAGTGCAAGACGTGTCCCCCTGCTTAAGCCAGTACATGTCCAGGCCCGTCTGAAGTTTGCTAAAGTGCAGTTGGATGATCCAGAAGAGGATTGGGAGAATGTCATATGGTCAGATGAAACCAAAATAGAACTTTTTGGTAAAAACTCAACTCGTCGTGTTTGGAGGACAAAGAATGCTGAGTTGCATCCAAAGAACACCATACCTTCTGTGAAGCATGGGGGTGGAAACATCATGCTTTGGGGCTGTTTTTCTGCAAAGGGACCAGGACGACTGATCCGTGTAAAGGAAAGAATGAATGGGGCCATGTATCGTGAGATTTTTGAGTGAAAACCTCCTTCCATCAGCAAGGGCATTGAAAATGAAACGTGGCTGGGTCTTTCCAGCGTGACAATGATCCCAAACACACCGCCCGGGCACCGAAGAGTGGCTTCGTAAGAAGCATTTCAAGGTCCTGGAGTGGCCTAGCCAGTCTCCAGATCTCAACCCCATAGAAAATCTTTGGAGGGAGTTGAAAGTCCGTGTTGCCCAGCGACAGCCCCAAAACATCACTGCTCTAGAGGAGATCTGCATGGAGGAATGGGCCAAAATACCAGCAACAGTGTGTGAAAACCTTGTGAAGACTTACAGAAAACGTTTGACCTGTGTCTGTCACGCCCTGGCTCTGGGGACACTGTTATGTTGAGCCAGGGTGTGTAGATTTGTGTTGTAGTTCTAGTTGGTTCATTTCTATGTTGGCCAGTGTGGTTCTCAATCAGAGGCAACGAGTGTCAGCTGTGGCTGGTTGTCTCTGATTGGGAACCACATTTAAACAGGCTGTTTTCCCACAGTAGTTGTGGGATCTTGTTTCTAGTTTGGTTTGTGTTAGACCGTGAACTGTCACGTTATCGTTTTGTTTATTTTGTCAATATATCGCCTAATAAAGAGTATGTTTGCCTGCAACGCTGCGCCTTGGTCCTCATCTCTAACCAACGATCGTGACAGTGTCATTGCCAACAAAGGGTATATAACAAAGTATTAAGAAACTTTTGTTATTGACCAAATACTTATTTTCCACCATAATTTGCAAATAAATTCATTAAAAATCCTACAATGTGACTTTCTGGATTTTCTTTTCTCATTTTGTCTGTCATAGATGATGTGTACCTATGATGAAAATTACAGGCCTCTCTCATCTTTTTAAGTGGGAGAACTTGCACAATTGGTGGCTGACTAAATACTTATTTTCCCCACTGTATATGAGCCCAAGTCCCCAAAAAATTGATTTTGATTTTGGCGTTTATACAATACATAGCCTACCACATATTACACACCGCAGAAAAACATTTTAAAAAATGGATTTAAGATGTCTTTGATACATATTTGGTCTTGCCTATACTCCAAAATTAAACAAATTCTAGTAATCTCCTTTGAGTGTGGACTGTATTATTATTATGCATACTGGATGGACTGGTTACCTTATGCTACGCTCCAAACTTGCTTCATGCAGTCCATATATTACTGTATATGTTTTGATTTCTAAGACATTCTAAGGTGTGTACCATTCTCACCCAAAGTTGCCAATCTAGCGTGCAGGACCTGTTTCAAATGATAACTTTTACACTCAACATAGCTCGTATGCGCACTCGCTGGGGAAGTTCAATTATATTCTTCTTACTATTAAAATCATGTTATATAAAATAACGGCAATGAATTCATGATAATATCTTGTCCTACAGGCTTCCATTGGCTCATAATCAGATAACATACAGTAGGCCAACAGACTATGCTACTCTGTTCTTATGAAAATACATATTATTCATATCATAATGTTTCTTTAGACCTGGCTAAAATAAATAACTTGATTTATTGTGATAGTGTATATTAAAATAGATGTAAATTATTAGACTTTGTTAAAATGTAGATGTTCCAAAGGAGCGTATCAGCGGCTTGTATGCGTGGAGGCCTGGACATGCTCAACATGTTTATGTTAATTAACGGTCAGTCATTTGTGTGTGAGTGTGTGTGTGTGTGTGTGGGCCTGCGTGCATGAATGCGTGTGTCCTTGCTTCCACGTACCTGCAGTTCCTCTGGAACAAGGTAAGGCCCTCTCTTCCTCCTCCTCCTCCACCTCCTCCTCCTCCTCCTCCTCCTCCTCCTCCTCTTCCTCTCCTCCATCTATAATCTCTTCAGTGGAGGTCAGGTGGTCCTGGCTGAGATCTGATAGAGAGAACTCCAGACTGTCCTCTCTCCACATGTCAGCTGATCTAGACCTCTTCTTCTTAAAACTCCCTCCTTCCCTCGGCCCCTCGCTCACCCTCTGGAGGTACCGCACGTCTCCATCCATCCCTCCATCCATCCCTCCATCTCTCTCTCTCTCCACATCAACCCCCTCTACCAGGTACATCATCCCTCCTTCTTCCTCTCCTCCTTCACGTTCCAGAGCGATCGTGTCCGCCTCTGAGGTTTCCGGAGTAGGCGTGGCTAAAGAGGGGTCTCCGGTGAGGTCGTCGTCGTCGTGCGGGAAGGACTCGGAAGGCCTCATCGTCATGGCGACGCGGTCAGTCCAATGGGGGTTGATTCCAAACTCTCCCAGCTCGTCTGTCTGGTTAAAAGGTTCCAGGCCGTTCTCCACTAAGGATTGTGGGATACTGGGCGTGCTGGAGGAGCGGGTGCTGGCTTCGGAATTCCGGTGTTCTGATTTTCCTGCCGAGGGTCGTAGGGAGTGTCGACTGGGATTCTGCTGCTGATGCTTGGTGGAGAGGCGGAGGGATCGGGACGTGTGCTTTCGGGACAGGTGACCTTTCTCGTTTCCGTAGAAACCGCTGTCACCATTTTGACTTTCCACATTCCCCATGATTCAGCTGTGACTGAGGTGAGAGAGAGAGAGAGAGAGAGAGAGACAGAGACAGAGAGAGAGAGAGATACTGAATCAAAACTAATGTACAATTCAAACAGGGTCTTGAAATAGTCTATCTTGTAGAACTTAAAGGACTGTTCTAACCAAAACAACGCTGATCCTGGAAGAAAACGTTGACGTTTTATCTGTTTTCAACCCTATCCTACTGCCTCCTGTAACCAGTTTAAATATGACTACAAAACAATGATGATATCTAAACTATTTGAAAGTTTCCCACCTCTTCTGTTGTGAAACTCTAAAGTGTATTTATATAATGTTGAGTCAGACACTGTTACTGTGCAGTAGGTCTACTCTGTAGTTTGAGTCATAGGTCACTAAACCTGATCATCAGGCACTGAGTGGGAAGACATCAAGAGTCACAGGGAGAGAGAGAGTGTGGGGGAGAGAGAGAGAGAGGGTGGGGGAGAGAAGGTGTGGGAGAGAGAAGGAGTGGGAGAGAGAGAGAGGGTGGGGGGAGAGAGAGAGGGTGGGGAGAGAGAGGGTGGAGAGAGAGGGTGGGGGAGAGAGAGAAAGAGAGAAGAAGAGAGAGAGGGTGGGGAGAGAGAGGGTGGGGGGGGTGGGGGGAGAGGGTGGGGGAGAGAGAGGGTGGGTGGGAGAGAGAGAGACAGAGAGAGAGAGAGAGAGAGAGAGAGAGAGAGAGAGAGAGAGAGAGAGAGAGAGAGAGAGAGAGAGAGAGAGAGAGAGAGAAAAATTTAGAAACCTATCCAACAAAAAACATAGAGACCCAGAAAACCTGAGCCTACGCCTTCACAATGGTGAATCACTAAAACAATACAGAAATACACTACGGAGATGTATGGGTAAACCACTTCTCCAATCTGTTTGGCCCTATACATGATCAAATGCAAATCTTAGAATTAACTATTAAAGACTACCAGAACCCACTGGATTCTCCAATTACATTGTATAAACTACATGACAAAATACAAACCCTCCAACCCAAGGCCTGTGGTGTTAATGGTATCCTGAATATATATATATATATGAAATGATAAAATATACAGACCACAAATTCCAATTGGCTATACTTAAACTCTTTAACATCATCCTTAGCTCTGGCATCTTCTCCAATATGTGGAACCAAGGACTGATCACCCCAATCCACAAAAGAGGAGACGAATTTGACCCCAATAACTACCGTGGGATATGCGTCAACAACAACCTTGGGAAAATCCTCTGTATTATCATTAACAGCAGACTAGTTCATTTCCTCAGTGAAAACAATGTACTGAGCAAATGTCAAATTGGCTTTTTACCAAATGACCGTACGACAGACCACATATTTACCCTGCACACCCTAATGGACAAACAAACAAACCAAAACAAAGGCAAAGTCTTTTCATGCTTTGTTGATTTCAAAAAAAGCTTTTGACTCAATTTGGCATGAGGGTCTGCTATACAAATTGATGGAAAGTGGGGTTGGGGGAAAAACACACAACATTATAAAATCCATGTACACAAACAACAAGTGTGTGGTTAAAATTGGCAAAAAACACACACATTTTTTTCCTCTGGGACGTGGGGTGAGACAGGGATGCAGTTTAAGCCCCACCATCTTCAACATATATATCAACGAATTTGCGAGGGCACTAGAACAGTCTGCAGCACCTGGCCTCACCCTACTAGAATCTGAAGTCAAATGTCTACTGTTTGCTGATGATCTGGTGCTTCTGTCACCAACCAAGGAGGGCCTACAGCAGCACCTAGATCTTCTGCACAGATTCTGTCAGACCTGGGCCCTGACAGTGAATCTCAGTAAGACAAAAATAACGGTGTTTCCAAAAAAGGTCCAGTTGCCAGGACCACAAATACAAATTCCATCTAGACACCGTTGCCCTAGAGCACACAAAAACTATACATACCTCGGCCGAAACATCAGCGCCACAGGTAACTTCCACAAAGCTGGAACGATCTGAGAGACAAGGCAAGAAGGGCCTTCTATGCCATCAAAAGGAACATAAAATTCGACATACCAATTAGGATCTGGCTAAAAATACTTGAATCAGTTATAGAACCCATTGTCCTTTATGGTTGTGAGGTCTGGGGTCCGCTCACCAACCAAGAATTCAGAAAATGGGACAAACACCAAATTGAGACTCTGCATGCAGAATTCTGCAAAAATATCCTCTGTGTACAATGTAAAACACCAAATAATGCATGCAGAGCAGAATTAGGCCGATACCCGCTAATTATCAAAATCCACAAAAGAGCTGTTAAATTCTATAACCACTTAAAAGGAAGCGATTCTCAAACCTTCCATAACAAAGCCATCACCTACAGAGAGATGAACTTGGAGAAGAGTCCCCTAAGCAAGCTGGTCCTGGGGCTCTGTTCACAAACACAAACAGACCCCACAGAGCCCCAGGACAACAACACAATTAGACACAACCAAATCATGAGAAAACAAAAAAATAATTACTTGACATATTGGAAAGAATTAACAAAAAAAACAGAGCAAACTAGAATGATATTTGGCCCTAAACAGAGAGTACACAGAGGCAGAATACCTGACCACAGTGACTGACTCAAACTTAAGGAAAGCTTTGACTATGTACAGACTCAGTGAGCATAGCCTTGCTATTGAGAAAGGCAGACCTGGCTCTCAAGAGAAGACAGGCTATGTGCACACTGCCCACAAAATGAGGTGGAAACTGAGCTGCACTTCCTAACCTCCTGCCAAATGTATGACCATATTAGAGACACATATTTCCCTCAGATTACAGCGATCCACAAAGAATTCGAAAACAAACCCAATTTTGATAAACTCCCTTATCTACTGTGTGAAAAACCACAGTGTGCCATCACAGCTGCAAGATTTGTGACCTGTTGCCACAAGAAAAGGGCAACCAGTGAAGAACAAACACCATTGTAAATACAACCCATATTTATGTTTATTTATTTTCCCATTTGTACTTTAACTATTTGCACATCGTTACAACACTGTATATATACATAACATGACATTTGAAATGTCTTTATTCTTTTGGAACTTCTGAGTGTAATGTTTCCTGTAAAGTTTTATTGTTTATTTCACTTTTGTTTACTATCTACTTCAATTGCTTTGGCAATGCTATTTATTTATTTTTTATGTTTTTTCTCTCATTTTTTCCCCCTTTTTTTTAGGGGGTAGATCATGTTTAATATTTCAGATAGATTGTAACTTCCATCAATGTAATTCTCTGCATCACTTCCAATCCCCTATATGTTTTTTTTCTCGCAAATGCTTTGGCAATGTTAACATTTGTTTCCAATACCAATAAAGCCCTTAAATTGAATTGAGAGAGATAGAGAGAGAGAGAGAGAGAGAGAGAGAGAGAGAGAGAGAGAGAGAGAGAGAGAGAGAGAGAGAGAGAGAGAGAGAGAGAGAGAGAGAGAGAGAGCGAGCGAGAGAGAGAGAGGAGAGCGAGGGGGAGAGAGAGAACATAGAGAGAGAGAGCGAGAGAGAGAAAAAAAGACAGTTTCCAATACCAATAAAGCCCTTAAATTGAATTGAGAGAGAGAGAGAGAGAGAGAGAGAGAGAGAGAGAGAGAGAGAGAGAGAGAGAGAGAGAGGGAGAGAGAGAGAGAGAGAGAGAGAGGGAGGGAGGGAGAGGGAGAAGGAAAGAAAAGTCTACCATTGGGTTTGTACCTGTAGTAGAGCGGTGGTGTCACTGGGGTCCTCTCTGTTACCGTGTCTCTCATCCACCACATGGTCCTCAACTGACGCTCTGAACTACAGAGACAGAAAGATGAACAACACCTTTAAGACGGATTCGCAATAGGGAGAGGGAGATAGAGGAGAAAGATGGACCGCATAGAGAGAGAGGGGGAGACTGTAGGGAGAGAGGGGGGAGAGGAGCAAGATGGACAGCATAGAGAGAGAGAGAGGGAGACTGTAGGGAGAGAGGGGGGAGAGGAGAAAGATGGACAGCATAGAGAGAGAGAGAGGGAGACTGTAGGGAGAGAGGGGGGAGAGGAGAAAGATGGCCAGCATAGAGAGAGAGAGGGAGACTGTAGGGAGAGAGGGGGGAGAGGAGAAAGATGGACAGCATAGAGAGAGAGAGGGGGAGACTGTAGGGAGAGAGGGGGGAGAGGAGAAAGATGGACCGCATAGAGGGAGAGAGGGGGAGACTGTAGGGAGAGAGGGGGGAGAGGAGAAAGATGGACTGCATAGAGAGAGAGAGGGAGACTGTAGGGAGAGAGGGGGGAGAGGAGAAAGATGGACCGCATAGAGAGAGAGGGGGAGACTGTAGGGAGAGAGGGGGGAGAGGAGAAAGATGGACAGCATAGAGAGAGAGAGGGAGACTGTAGGGAGAGAGGGGGGAGAGGAGAAAGATGGACCGCATAGAGAGAGAGAGAGGGAGACTGTAGGGAGAGAGGGGGGAGAGGAGAAAGATGGACAGCAAAGAGAGAGAGAGGGAGACTGTAGGGAGAGAGGGAGATAGAGGAGAAAGATGGACTGCATAGAGGGAGAGAGGGGGAGACTGTAGGGAGAGAGGGGGGAGAGGAGAAAGATGGACAGCATAGAGAGAGAGGGAGACTGTAGGGAGAGAGGGAGATAGAGGGGAAAGATGGATAGCATATAGGGTATCTGCCCTGGAGTTACACTGATGCATAGAGGCACATGAGGACAGAGTAGGATGGACAGCATGGATTGAGATTAGAGAGAACACACACGCACAAACACACACACACCACCATTTTGAAAACAAAGCCTGGCATTGTAGGAGCCTGAGGCCTGTACTCATATGGAAGTCAAAAACATCCTCACAGAAGAGGCTTTGAACATGCCATGTGGCCGGGGCTTACCAGTAATGGCACATACAGTACACACATACAGAGAGAGAGAGAGAGAGAGAGAGAGAGAGAGAGAGAGAGAGAGAGACAGAGAGAGAGAGAGAGAGAGAGAGAGAGAGAGAGAGAGAGAGAGAGAGAGAGAGAGAGAGAGAGAGAGAGAGAGAGAGAGAGAGAGAGAGAGAGAGAGAAAACAGAGAGAGAGGCAGAGAGAGAGACAGAGAGAGAGATCAAAGAGAGAGAGAGAGAGAGAGAGAGAGAGAGAGAGAGAGAGAGAGAGAGAGAGAGAGAGAGAGAGAGAGAGAGAGAGAGAGAGAGAGAGAGAGAGAGAGATCAAAGAGAGAGAGAGAGAGAGAGAGAGACAGAGAGAGAGAGAGAGAGAGAGAGAGAGGGGGTTAGTGTGACTTAAGATAGCAGCTAAAAAAGCTAAAACTCAGTTATGTCATTTTCTCTGGCAACATGACTTAATTTTTACTAATCCTAGTCTGCCTCCCAAACGGCACTATTCATGACCAGGACCCTGTGGGTCCTGGTCAAAAGTAGTGCACTATATAAGGAATAGGGTGCCATTCTCTGGTCTAAAGTAGTGCACTATATAGGGAATAGGGTGCCATTCTCTGGTCTAAAGTAGTGCACTATATAGGGAATAGGGTGCCATTCTCTGGTCTAAAGTAGTGCACTATATAAGGAATAGGGTGCCATTCTCTGGTCTAAAGTAGTGCACTATATAGGGAATAGGGTGCCATTCTCTGGTCT
>NC_059218.1:42454693-42469693 GCF_020615455.1 Coregonus clupeaformis | reverse complement strand
GAGAAGGAGAGAGAGAAGGAGAGAGAGAGAAGGAGGGAGAGGGAGAGGGAGAGATGGAGAAGGAAAGAGAGAAGGAGAGAGAGAGAAGGAGAGAGAGAGGCGGAGGGAGAGGGTGAGGGAGAGATGGAGAAGGAAAGAGAGAGGAGAGAGAGAGAAGGAGAGAGAGAGGGAGAAGGAGAGAGGGAGAGATAGAGAAGGAGAGAGAGAGGGAGAGGCGGAGGGTAAGAGGGTAGTCTCATTGTTCCTAGCTTTAAGTGGATAAGTAAACAGTAGCTCAGTCTAGGGGTTTAATTGAGAGAGCTGGGACAAAGAGATGAATATAATCACCACATCTCTCTCACTCTCTCTCTCTTCATCAACCTCTCTCCATCTACCCCCCCTCTCTCTCTCTCGCTTCTCTCCCCCCCCTCTCTCTCTCTCTCTCTCTCTCTCTCGCTCCCTCTCTCTCTGTCTCTCTCTCTCTCTCTCTCTCTCTCTCTCTCTCTCTCTCTCTCTCTCTCTCCCCCCCCCTCTCTCTCTCTCTCTCTCTCTCTCTCTCTCTCTCTCTCTCTCTCTCTCTCTCTCTCGCTCTTCCTCTCTGGGGCTGAAGAGTGAATATTAACTGACTGAGGGGTGTAAGTAGAACACACACAATTAAAAAATACAAAAAAGATCAAATCAAGAACGGATCTGATTAACAACCCAAATAGCACTGTAGCAGTAATCAAATACAATCTATATATGTTTGAACCCTGGGAGATATAAGATATATACGAAGAATGGTATGTACAGCGGTAGATATATTACAGTGAGCTTTGTCAAGAATCCAGTGTATAAATAAATATGCAGTGTGTATAAACAGTGTAACTATACTCCTGAGTGGCGCAGTGGTCTAAGGCACTGCATCGCAGTGCTAACTGTGCCACTAGAGATCCAGGTTTGAATCCAGGCTCTGTCGCCGCCGGCCGCGACCAGGAGACTCATGGGCGGCGCACAATTGGCCCAGCGTTGTCCAGGGTAGGGGAGGGAATGGCTGGCAGGGATGTAGCTCAGTTGGTAGAGCATGGCGTTTGCAACGCCAGGGTTGTGGGTTTGATTCCCACGGGGGGCCAGTATAAAAAAAAAAATGTATTCACTAACTGTAAGTCGCTCTGGATAAGAGCGTCTGCTAAATGACTAAAATGTAAATGTAAAATGTAACTAAAATGCAAGTGACCAGTGGTTCAATGTCTCTATAGCATGGGACAGCAGCGTTGTGTGTGTGTGTGTGTGTGTGTGTGTGTGTGTGTGTGTGTGTGTGTGTGTGTGTGTGTGTGTGTGTGTGTGTGTGTGTGTGTGTGTGTGTGTGTGTGTGTGTGTGTGTGTGTGTGTGTGTGTGTGTGTGTGTGTGTGTGTGTGTGTGTGTGTGTGTGTGTGTGACATGATTGATGGCTGTTCAACTGTCTGACGGTAATATAAGCTGTTCAACAGTCTGATGGTCTGGTAATAGAAGCTGTTTTTTAGTCTCTTGGTTTTGGCTCTGATGCACCTGTAATGTCTCGGTGGGTCAGACGGTAGCCTAGTGAAAAGTCTGTGGCTCGGGTGACTGTCCTTAATGATCTTCTTGGCCTTTGACACCGAGTGCTGTAAATATCCTGAAGGGCATGCAGCGTGCCCCTTACGATGCGTTGGGCTGACCATAAAACCCTCTGGCGAGCCCTGAGGTTGAGGGCGGAGCAGTTGCCACACCAGGCGGTGATGCAGCCCGACAGGATGCTCTCAATGGTGCATCTGTAGAAGTTTGTGAGGGTCTTAGGGGCCATGTCGAATTTCTTCAGCCGCCTGATGTTGTAGGCTGTTGCGCCTTCTTCACCCCGTTGTCAGTGTGGCCGCTGTGGCGAGACAATTTCTGGTCCTCAGCGATGTGCATGTCGAGGAACTTGAAGCTTTTGATCCTCTCCACTGCGGCCCAGTCGATGTGGACGGGGGCGTGCTCTCTCTGCTGTCTCCTGTAGTCCACGATCAGCTCCTTCGTTTTGTTGACGTTGAGGGAGAGGTTCTTTTCCTGGCACCTCCCTGTCTGCGGTCTCGTCATTGGTAGTAATCAGGCCTACCATTGTCGTGTCATCAGCAAACTTGACGATTGAGTAGGAGTCGTGCTTGGCCACGCAGTCATGGGTGAACAGGGAGTACAGGAGGGGGCTGAGCACGCACCCCTGTTGGGTCCTCGTGTTGAAGATCAGCATGGCGGAGGTGATGTTGCTTACATTCACCACCTCTTTCCGTCAGCAAATCTAGGATCCAGTTGCATAGGGAGGAGTTCAGACCCAAGGCCCTGAGCTTTTCTTTCTCTGCATTCTGTTCATCAAACCCCTCTTCTTTTCCCCTGTCTTCAATTCTATTTAAAACATCTCTTTTTATTTTATTTTAAAGGAGCGCTACACTTCCACACCACTCTCCATCTTCACCGCCTGAGGTGTTTCTGTCAGGAAATCTAGGAGGAGTTCAGACCCAAGGCCCCGAGCTTTTCTTTCTCTGCATTCTGTTCATCTTTTATTTCTCCCCTTCTCATTTCTCTTCCGTTCTATTTCTCACTCTGTTTTTAAAAGCAGCGCTGCAACACTCTCTACCACACAGACTGCCCTAGAAGACAGTCTGATGCAGGCAGAAAAGCCCCCACCACTGTGTATTGTGTATTGTGTATATGTGTATTGTGTATGCGTGTACAGTGAGGGGAAAAAGTATTTGATCCCCTGCTGATTTTGTACGTTTGCCCACTGACAAAGAAATGATTAGTCTATACTTTTAATGGTAGGTTTATTTGAACAGTGAGAGACAGAATAACAACAAAAAAATCCAGAAAAACGCATGTCAAAAATGTTATAAATTGATTTGCATTTTAATGAGGGAAATAAGTATTTGACCCCCTCTCAATCAGAAAGATTTCTGGCTCCCAGGTGTCTTTTATACAGGTAACGAGCTGAGATTAGGAGCACACTCTTAAAGGGAGTGCTCCTAATCTCAGCTTGTTACCTGTATAAAAGACACCTGTCCACAGAAGCAATCAATCAATCAGATTCCAAACTCTCCACCATGGCCAAGACCAAAGAGCTCTCCAAGGATGTCAGGGACAAGATTGTAGACCTACACAAGGCTGGAATGGGCTACAAGACCATCGCCAAGCAGCTTGGTGAGAAGGTGACAACAGTTGGTGCGATTATTCGCAAATGGAAGAAACACAAAAAAACTGTCAATCTCCCTCGGCCTCGGGCTCCATGCAAGACCTCACCTCGTGGAGTTGCAATGATCATGAGATCGGTGAGGAATCAGCCCAGAACTACACAGGAGGATCTTGTCAATGATCTCAAGGCAGCTGGGACCATAGTCACCAAGAAAACTATTGGTAACACACTACGCCGTGAAGCACTGAAATCCTGCAACGCCCGCAAGGTCCCCCTGCTCAAGAAAGCACATACTGTATACAGGCCCGTCTGAAGTTTGCCAATGAACATCTGAATGATTCAGAGGAGAACTGGGTGAAAGTGTTGTGGTCAGATGAGACCAAAATGGAGCTCTTTGGCATCAACTCAACTCGCCGTGTTTGGAGAAGGAGGAATGCTGCCTATGACCCCAAGAACACTATACCCACCGTCAAACATGGAGGTGGAAACATTATGCTTTGGGGGTGTTTTTCTGCTAAGTGGACAGGACAACTTCACAGCATCAAAGGGATGATGGACGGGGCCATGTACCGTCAAATCTTGGGTGAGAACCTCCTTCCCTCAGCCAGGGCATTGAAAATTGGTCGTGGAAGGGTATTCCAGCATGACAATGACCCAAAACACATGGCCAAGGCAACAAAAGAGTGGCTCAAGAAGAAGCACATTAAGGTCCTGGAGTGGCCTAGCCAGTCTCCAGACCTTAATCCCATAGAAAATCTGTGGAGGGAGCTGAAGGTTCGAGTTGCCAAACATCAGCCTCAAAACCTTAATGACTTGGAGAAGATCTGCAAAGAGGAGTGGAACAAAATCCCTCCTGAGATGTGTGCAAACCTGGTGGCCAACTACAAGAAACGGGTTTTGCCATCAAGTTTTGCCACCAAGTACTATGTCATGTTTTGCAGAGGGGTCAAATACTTATTTCCCTCATTAAAATGCAAATCAACTTATAACATTTTTGACATGCGTTTTTCTGGATTTTGTTGTTGTTATTCTGTCTCTCACTGTTCAAATAAACATACCATTAAAGTTATAGACTGATCATGTCTTTGTCAGTGGGCAAACGTACAAAATCAGCAGGGGATCAAATACTTTTTTCCCTCACTGTAAGTTTGTATTGCGTATTTTGTATTGTGTGTATTGTGTGTATTGTGCATTGTGTATATTGTGTGTATTGTGTGTATTGTGTGTTTGTTGTGTATTGTGTATGTGTTGTGATGTCACGAGAGGCTGTGTCCTGGAGGGACGTTACATCCCCCTGAGGTGGCTGCAAACCCAGACAGCTATGGCTCCATCTGCTGGTATGGTCGGGAACTCCACCCCTCTATGGCCAATCTTCCCACGCAGCTGAAACAAATCAGGAGCTGATGAGCTGAAGGTTTTGGAAAGGGAAGAGACACACTGAGGGAGTGTGTGGGGGGTGAAGAAACACAGTCTCCAACCTGGGCTCTCTGGAGGACAAGAGTGCTGCACGTCCACTTCCAGGAGGAATATAAGGATTTGGAGATACTTACCTTTGGGAAACACTCACCTTTGGATATATGCACCTGTGGAAATACGTGAGAGACATTTGGAAGGACTTTTTGCTGGGTTGGCCACTAGCTGCAACGTGGACTACAGTAAGGCTGGGGAAAAGTTATCTGAGCGAGTGAGAATTATGATTTTGGATGTGGAAGAGACATCCCTGAACTGTTAACCCTTAAAGAGCCACAAGAGAACAGAATTTTGTTATATTTTCGTTAATTTCCCAAGACCTATAATAAAATCCTTGTTTTGTTTGAACCTTGTCTCCTTGCACTACTTGAGCAACCCCGCTGAAAGCTGTGTAGCCTCTCGTGACGTCACAGATGGTGGAGAATACAGGCATACTCAAGCGTTAATAGTGCATGTCAGAGGAGGATACCGAAGGTTTGATCACCCAGTTTTCCAAGTTGGCCGTAGGCTCCCCGCCGACTGAAATGGAGGACATATTGAAAGCCCTTGTTGCTGGCCAGCAAGCCCAGATGCAAGCAAACGTGGCTCTCTTGGAGGAGCAAAAGAAAGCCAACCTTCTGAAGGCAGAGGAATTGCAGTTGCAGAGACAGAGGGTTGTCCAAAATACCCGCCCAATAAAGGCAAGTGACTTTATATCTAAGATGGGAGCTACCGATGACATTGAGGCATACCTGCATGCATTTGAGGCCACGGCCACTAGGGAAGCCTGGCCCAAGCAACAGTGGGTTGGTCTGTTAGCCCCCCTTTCTAACCGGGGAATCGCTGAATGCTGTCCGGGACCTGGGCCCTGACCAGGTTACTGACTATGATGCCCTGAAGGCTGAGATCCTCAGCAGATATGGACTCACAAAGTTTGGTATGGCCCAGCGCTTTCACAGCTGGACCTTCCAACCAGACCAACCTCCTCGGGCGCAGATGCATGAACTTGTCCGAATCGCAAGGAAATGGCTGGATCCGCAGAGGAATACAGCAGCGGCGGTGGTGGAGGCCGTTGTGGTGGATCGTTACCTACGCGCCCCTGCCTTATGAGGCAAAACGGTTCATCAGTCAACAGGCCTTGACCACGGCTGATCTGACCGTGGAAGCTGTGGAAAAGTACCAGGCCACAGCGGAGATGCTGAATGCTTCCCGAAAAGACCCCAGGAGTGCGGCCCCACCACAAATGGGAAGAACCCGTCCAAAGGACCCCCAAGGTCTCGAACCCAGCCACGTCAGGACTTATCCCGGCTCCAGGGGGAGCCAGAAACCAGGCGGGTCCAAGAAGAGTACACCAGGAGGGGGAAACTCGACAGTGTTACCGGTGTGGGGAGATGGGACATATCTCCTGGCAGTGTGGGAAACCAGCCGATGAACCTATGCCCACTGCGGAGTCCTCCAGCTCAGCACCCACACACCGTTTGCCTCGCTCTTGGGAGTCGTAGATGGCGGCCCAGATCGACCCCCCACCTGCCCGGTAACTGTGAATCACCATGATGTGGAGGCCTTACTGGATTCTGGTAGCCGGGCCACCCTGGTGCGTAAGGATTTGGTGGGCCCAACGTGTCTGACCCCGGGGAAAGTCCTCCCAGTTTCCTGTGTCCATGGGGACACCAGAGAATACCCCATTACTGAACTTACAATGACCAGCACACGGGGAACCATACACACGACGGCGGGGGTGGTTGATTCCCTCCCCGTCCCTGTCCCTAATTGGACGAGACTGCCCAGCCTTTTACCCACTCTGGAGAGAGTCTCAGGAGAGGATAACCCGAGTACCTCGGAAACGGAGAGGCAAGACTCATCCTGGGAAGGCTCCGGTGCAATCCTCCGAGTTACTCACTCCCGCCCGGGCTCTGATAGGGATGGCAGGTGCCCAGACCGACACCGAGACTGGTCCGGATACGGGAGAAGAGAACGCAGCCCAGGAAAGTGCTCCGTTCTCCAGTGAAGAAGACGTCCCAGGCACCCAAGAGCTTCCCCCTCTCACAGGCCAGTATGGTACGGCTCAATTACAAGATCCTACTCTTGCAAATGCCTTAAGAAATGTGCAGGTATTAGAAGGTGTAGTGTTAGGTGATAAGACAAACCCTACTTACCCCCATTTCGCAGTAAACCGGGGGTTAGTATATCAGATAGTCAAGAAAAATGATGAAGTGCATGAACAGCTCCTCGTGCCACAGCCCTATCGGGCCACAGTACTCAACCTAGCCCACACACACCCGCTAGGGGCCCACTTGGGGGTAGAGAAGACTAAGGAAAGAATCATGCAACGTTTCTTTTGGCCAGGAGTACACAAAGAGATAGAGAACTACTGCCGTAGTTGCCCTGAGTGTCAGCAGGTTGCGCCAAAGCCCACATATAGAAACCCGCTCATTCCCTTGCCCATTATCGAAACTCCTTTTGAGAGGATTGGATTAGACATAGTCGGGCCCTTACCGAAAAGTTCCAGGGGACATCAATACATTCTGGTCATTCTGGACTATGCATCCCGGTACCCGGAGGCCATTCCGCTGAGGAAGGCTACATCCAGACAAATCGCCAAGGAGCTGTTCCGTCTCTCAACTAGTCTGGGAATCCCAAAATAGATATTGACGGACCAAGGGACTCCGTTCATGTCCAGGGTGATGAAAGAACTCTGTGCTTTACTGAAAATCAAACAGCTGAGAACCTCGGTCTACCACCCCCAGACAGATGGCCTAGTCGAACGTTTTAACAAAACACTAAAATCCATGCTGCGGAAAGCGGTAGGGGGAAGATGGGCGCAACTGGGATCAGCTGTTACCATACATATTATTTGCGGTGAGAGAGGTACCTCAGTCTTCTACTGGTTTTTCACCCTTTGAGCTCTTGCTTTCCTACAGACCCAGAGGACTGCTCGACATCGCCAAGGAGGCCTGGGAGGAGCAGCCATGCCAACAGCGGACACTGATCGACCATGTCGGGGCTATGAGGGAGAGAATGAAGGCCATCTATCCCATGATGCGGGAACACCTGGAGGCCAGTCAGCGGCAACAGCAAGCCTCCTACAACAGATCTGCTCAACCCAGGGAGTTTAAGCCGGGGGACAGAGTGCTGGTCCTGGTGCCAACCGTTGAGTGTAAATTCCTGGCAACCTGGCAAGGACCATATGAGGTCATTGAACGCATGGGAGAAGTAAACTACAAGGTGAGGCAACCAGATAAAAGAAAAACTGAGCAGATTTATCATGTTAACCTTTTAAAGAAGTGGCACGCCAGAGAGGCGATGTTCAGCTGTCTACCCCCACAGAGACCAAGGAACCGGCGCGAGAAGAGGTTCAGCTGGGTCCAAATCTGTCCCCACATCAACGACAGATGGCCCTGGAACTCGTGGAGCAGAACCAGGATGTCTTCTCCTCCCTTCCCGGTCACACAGAGGTGGTCCAACATGAGATCCGCACCATGCCTGGCCGAACGGTAAACCAGCGCCCGTACCGCGTGCCAGAGGCTCGTAAAGTGGTTATACAGAAGGAGGTAAGGAAGATGCGGGAGTTGGGAGTAATCGAAGAGTCCCACAGTGCCTGGGAAAGTCCCATCGTACTAGTTCCCAAGCCAGACGGTTCAGTACGATTTTGTAATGACTATCGAAAGTTGAATGAAGTGTCTGAATTTGATGCATACCCAATGCCTCGTGTCGATGATTTAATAGACTCCTTGGGGCATGCTCGTTTCCTAACCACTCTTGATCTCACAAAAGGCTACTGGCAGGTGCCCCTGACCCCGGCGTCCAAGGAGAAGACAGCCTTTGCCACCCCGGGAGGGGCCTCTACCAGTATACCCGACTTCCGTTTGGTCTCCACGGGGCACCTGCCACGTTCCAACGCCTGATGGATCGAGTCCTTGCGCCCCACAAGAGGTACGCAGCGGCTTATTTGGATGATGTTGTTATACAAAGTCCGGATTGGGCCAGCCACATACCCCGGGTACAAGCGGTGCTGGATTCGCTCAGGGAAGCAGGGCTCACGGCAAACCCGAAGAAGTGCAAGCTGGCCTTCAGTGAGACAAACTACCTGGGGTACACCATTGGGCGGGGGTTGGTCAAACCACAGGAAGCCAAACTGCGGGCCATACAGGACTGGCCGCAGCCCATCACCAAGAAGCAAGTAAGGTCATTTTGGGCCTCGCTGGCTACTATAGACGCTTTATTGCAGATTTTGCTACCATAGCTGCACCGTTGACGGAGCTGACGACCAAACGCCACTCACGAATGGTGAAGTGGAACCCTGCGGCGGAGGCGGCTTTCCTCAACCTGAAGCGAGCACTCTGCTCCAGTCCGATCCTGGTGGCACCAGACTTCAAGAAGGAATTCATTGTCCAAGCGGATGCTTCGGAGGTGGGTCTGGGTGCTGTCCTCACCCAGGCACATGACGGTGAAGAACATCCCATTCTCTACCTAAGCAGAAAGTTACTTCCAAGAGAGAAGAACTATTCAACGGTGGAGAAAGAATGTCTGGCTGTAGTCTGGGCCCTGGAGTCCCTTCGGTTCTATCTCCTGGGCCGACGTTTCATGGTGGTATCTGATCACGCCCCTCTGCAGTGGATGGCCAAGAACAAGGAATCAAACAGTAGAGTAACCAGATGGTTTTTGAGCTTGCAACCGTTTAACTTTTCTGTTGCCCACAGGGCTGGCAAGCACCACGGCAATGCGGGACGCCCTCTCCCGGCGTGATGCCTTCTTCGCTGCCTTTACCCCGACGAGGACGTCGGTCCCGAGGAGGGGGATGTGTGATGTCACGAGAGGCTGTGTCCTGGAGGGACGTTACATCCCCCTGAGGTGGCTGCAAACCCAGACAGCTATGGCTCCATCTGCTGGTATGGTCGGGAACTCCACCCCTCTATGGCCAATCTTCCCACGCAGCTGAAACAAATCAGGAGCTGATGAGCTGAAGGTTTTGGGAAGGGAAGAGACACACTGAGGGAGTGTGTGGGGGGTGAAGAAACACAGTCTCCAACCTGGGCTCTCTGGAGGACAAGAGTGCTGCACGTCCACTTCCAGGAGGAATATAAGGATTTGGAGATACTTACCTTTGGGAAACACTCACCTTTGGATATATGCACCTGTGGAAATACGTGAGAGACATTTGGAAGGACTTTTGCTGGGTTGGCCACTAGCTGCAACGTGGACTACAGTAAGGCTGGGGAAAAGTTATCTGAGCGAGTGAGAATTATGATTTTGGATGTGGAAGAGACATCCCTGAACTGTTAACCCTTAAAGAGCCACAAGAGAACAGAATTTTGTTATATTTTCGTTAATTTCCCAAGACCTATAATAAAATCCTTGTTTTGTTTGAACCTTGTCTCCTTGCACTACTTGAGCAACCCCGCTGAAAGCTGTGTAGCCTCTCGTGACGTCACAGTGTATATTGTGTGTGTGTGTGTATTGTGTATTGTGTATTGTGTGTAGTGTGTGTTTTGTGTATGTGTGTATTGTGTTTATTGTGTGTATTGTGTGTATTGTGTGTATTGTGTGTATTGTGTGTATTGTATGTGTATTGTGTGTGTGTGTATTGTTTGTATTGTGTGTATTGTGTGTATTTTGTGTATTGTGTGTATTGCGTATATTGTGTATGTGTGTATTGTGTGTTGTGTGTATTGTGTATGTGTGTATTGTGTATATCGTGTATATCGTGTATATTGTGTGTGTGTATTGTGTATTGTGTATTGTGGATATTGTGTAAGTGTGTATTGTGTATGTGTGTGTGTGTGTTTCAAGTTTCAAGTTTTATTGTCACGTGTACAAGTACAGTGAAATGTATTTCTTGCTTGCTCTTTCCCAACAATACAGTAATCAATATCAGTAGTAATCAATATCAGTAGTAATCAATATCAGTAGTAATCAATATCAGTAGTACTATAAAAAATTGAAAAGTCAAGTAGAGCAAAAACACCAGAAATAGAAATAAGAACACCAGAAAGTAGGTAAGATAAATACAGGGTCCGTTCCAGGGTCAGTAGCTATATACAGGGTCCGTTCCAGGGTCAGTAGCTATATACAGGGTCCGTTCCAGGGTCAGTAGCTATATACAGGGTCCGTTCCAGGGTCAGTAGCTATATACAGGGACAGTTCCAGGGTCAGTAGCTATATACAGGGTCCGTTCCAGGGTCAGTAGCTATATACAGGGACAGTTCCAGGGTCAGTAGCTATATACAGGGACGGTTCTAGGGTCAGTAGCTATATACAGGGACAGTTCCAGGGTCAGTAGCTATATACAGGGTCCGTTCCAGGGTCAGTAGCTATATACAGGGACAGTTCCAGGGTCAGTAGCTATATACAGGGTCAGTTCCAGGGTCAGTAGCTATATACAGGGACAGTTCCAGGGTCAGTAGCTATATACAGGGACAGTTCCAGGGTCAGTAGCTATATACAGGGTCAGTTCCAGGGTCAGTAGCTATATACAGGGACAGTTCCAGGGTCAGTAGCTATATACACTGGGATAGAACATGCAACCTTCGGTATCCAGAGTCATGGCGGTGTCTACCACTGGGATTTGAACACGTGACCGTTGGATCCAGAGACACGGGATTACACCCATCCACCACAAGGCTGCGTTGAAACAATGACTTATCAGTGACCCAAGACCAGCTCAGTTAATCCCTACCATTGTGACAATGAGTCGTCATAATGCTGCATCAAATGTTACATTATACCAGGGGCGTTGGCAGACACAATGAAAGTAACTTAATTTATGTCCCTCTAACTGCCCTGAATGCCTCTGCTGATCCTACAGCTATGGTATGCAGGAATCATGTGCCTATGAACCAGAGTTACACTGTTAACACTGAGGCGGTGTGCCCTAGTAGGAAGTCCACTGTGTGCAGCTCACCCTGCACTATCAGCTCCAATATAAATAACATGAGCATGTCTACTTATGATAAGCTTCCCAGTAAAGCATTAAAAACAATCAAGCAACCCAGAAAAGTGCTAAAAATAGCCCATATTAACATATGCAGCCTGAGAAACAAGGTCTATGAAGTCAATAACTTGCTTGTAACAGACGACAGTCATATTCTGACTATCTCTGAAACTCACTTAGATAATACCTTTGATGATACAGTGGTAGCAATACATGGTTATAACATCTACCGAAAATATAGAAATGCCAATGGGGGGCGGTGTTGCGGTCTATACTCAGAACCACATTCATGTAAAGCTTAGAGAGGATCTCATGTTAAATACTGTTGAAGTAATATGGCTACAGGTTCATCTGCCTCACCTAAAGCCCATTCTGGTGGGAAGCTGCAATAGACCACCAAGTGCTAACAGTCAGTATCTGGATAACATGTGTGAAATGCTTGATAATGTATGTGATATCAACAGAGAGGTATATTTTCTGGGTGCTTTGAATATTGACTGGCTCTCATCAAGCTGCCCAGTCAAGAATAAACTTCAAACTGTTGCCAGTGTCTGCAACCTGTTTCAGGTTATCAGTCAACCTACCAGGATATTTACAAACAGCACAGGAATGAAATCATCAACATGTATTGATCAAATCTTTACTAATGCTGCAGAAATGTGCTTTAAAGCAGTATCCAGATCCATCGGATGTAGTGATCACAATATAGTAGCCATATCTAGGAAAACCAAAGTTCCAAAGGCTGGGCCTAATATAGTGTATAAGAGGTCATACAATATGTTTTGTAGTGATTCATATGTTGATGATGCAAATAATATTTGTTGGTCTGTGGTGTGTAATGAGGAGCAACCAGATGCTGCACTTGACACATTTATGAAATTGCTTATTCCAGTTACTAATAAGCATGCACCCGTTAAGAAAATGACTGTAAAAACTGTTAAATCCCCTTGGATTGATGAGGAATTGAAAAATTGTATGGTTGAGAGGGATGAGGCAAAAGGAACGGGAAATAAGTCTGGCTGCCCAACTGATTGGCAAACATACTGCAAATTAAGAAATCATGTGACTAAACTAAATAAAAAATAAACTACACTATGAAACAAAAATAAATGTTATAAAGAATGATAGTAAAAAGCTTTGGAGCACCTTAAATGACATTTTGGGAAAAAAGGCAAACTCGGCTCCATCATTCATTGAATCAGATGGCTCATTCATCACAAAACCAACTGATATTGCCAACTACTTTAATGACTTCTTCATTGGCAAGATAAGCAAACTTAGGCATGACATGCCAGCAACAAACGCTGACACTACACATCCAAGCATATCTGACCAAATTATGAAAGACAAGAATTGTACTTTTGAATTCCGTAAAGTCAGTTTGGAAGACGAAAATGACTGAGGATAATAGCGGACGATATTGCCACTCTTATTTGCCACATCTTCAATCTAAGCCTACTAGAAAGTGTGCCCCCTCAGGCCTGGAGGGAAGCTAAAGTCATTCCGCTACCCAAGAATAGTAAAGCCCCATTTACTGGCTCAAATAGCCAACCAATCAGCCTGTTACCTAACCTTAGTAAACTTCTGGAAAAATTTGTGTTTGACCAGATACAATGCTATTTCACAGTAAACAAACTGACAACAGACTTTCAGCATGCTTATAGGGAAGGACACTCAACAATCACAGCACTTACACAAATGACTGATGATTGGCTGAGAGAAATGTATGATAAAATGATTGTGGGGGGCTATCTTGTTAGACTTCAGTGGAGCTTTTGACATTATCTACTGCTGGAAAAACGTATGTGTTATGGCTTTACACGCCCTGCTATATTGTGGATAAAGAGTTACTTGTCTAACAGAACACAGAGGGTGTTCTTTAATGGAAGCCTCTCAAACATAATCCAGGTAGAATCAGGAATTCCCCAGGGCAGCTGTTTAGGCCCATTACGTTTTTCCATCTTTACTAATGACATGCCACTGGCTTTGAGTAAAGCCAGAATGTCTATGTATGAAGATGACTCAACACTATACACGTCAGCTACTACAGCAACTGAAATAACTGAAACACTTAACAAAGAGCTGCAGTTAGTTTTGGAATGGGTAGCAAGGAATAAGTTAGTCCTAAATATTTTCCAAAACTAAAAGCATTGTATTTGGGACAAATAATTCAGTAAAACCTAAACCTCAACTACATCTCGTAATGAATCATGTGGAAAATGAGCAAGTTGAGGTGACTAAACTGCTTGGAGTAACCCTGGATTGTAAACTGTCAATGTTCAAAACATATTGCTACAACAGCAGCTAAGATGGGGAGAAGTCTGTCAATAAAAAAGCGCAGCTCTGCCTTCTTAACAACGCTACTGGCCCTAGTTTTGTCGCACCTAGACTACTGTTCAGTAGTGTGGTCAGGTGCCACAAAGAGGGACTTGGGAAAATTGCAATTGGCTCAGAACAGGGCAGTACGACTTACCCTTAAAAGTAAACGGAGAGCTAACATGAATGACATGCTTGTCAATCTCTCATGGCTCAAAGTGGAAGAGCGATTGACTTCATCACTACCTGTTTTTGTAAGAGGTGTTGACAAGCTGAATGTACCGAGCTGTCTGTTTAAAATACTAGCACACAGCTCGGACACCCATGCATACCCCACAAGACATGCCACCAGAGGTCTCTTCACAGTCCCCAAGTCCAGAACAGACTATGGGAGGCGCACAGTACTACATAGAGCCATGACTACATGGAACTCTATTCCACATCAGGTAACTGATGACAGCAGTAGAATCAGATTTTTAAAACAGGTAAAAATACACCTTCTGGAACAACGGGGACTGTGAAGAGACACACACAAAGGTACAGACACATGCATACGCACACATTGTGATATTGTTGTATGGTGGTATTAAACATTTTGTATTGTAGATACAGTTGAAGTTGGAAGTTTACATACACCTTAGACAAATGGGTCTCCCGGTCACGGCCGGCTACGACAGAGCCTGGATTATATGTAATCTAAGTGCTTTAATATGTTTGGACCCCAGGAAGAGTAGGGGATCCATAATGGGGATCCATAATAAATACAAATACAAATACAAAACACAAGTCTACTAGATGGTACTAGCGCTCACTGTTGCCCCTAGTGGCCGGTTTTGAAGGCATTTCCCGACGTCCTCAGGACATGGATAGACCTGGCTGTTTATGCAGCGCTCTGTCAGCAAGGTGTTTCAGGTTGTTTCAGGGTGTTTCAGGGTTTGTCAAGGTGTTTCAGGGTGTTTCAGGGTGTTTCAGGGTGTTTCAGGGTGTTTCAGGGTGTTTCGGGTTGTTTCAGGGTGTTTCAGTGTGTTTCAGGGTGTTTCAGGGTGTTTCAGGGTTTGTCAAGGTGTTTCAGGGTGTTTCAGGGTGTTTCAGGGTGTTTCAGGGTGTTTCAGGTTGTTTCAGGGTGTTTCAGGGTGTTTCAGGGTGTTTCAGGTTGTTTCAGGG